>NC_091937.1:12592107-12893357 GCF_041260155.1 Ptychodera flava
TACATACATACATACATACATACATACATACATACATACATACATACATACATACATACATACATACATACATACATACATACATACATACATACATACATACATTTCGACTTTGAAAAAAATATTCGATGATAGAGATCATAACTGCTTGAATAGTGATAGGGTACAATTTCTGAAATCAGTAGTAAAAACTGTAAGGAAATACGGTTTCGGAAAGGAACTTTGTTGTGCGCCAAAGTCAAAGGGTCGAGAAAACAGGTTATTTACATAAGGGAAGTCAGCAAGCCAGCTTTAGTTTCTTTCGAAAGCTGTTGGTTAATATCGCCCACTTAGACTGGCCCCCAGTCGCCAGGTTTATCTCGGCAGCTGAGTTACTAGTGGCCAATATGTGCCGAGATGTTCATCCAACGATCAGCACATGTCTGAAGCTTAGCGTAGCGATTCATTAACCGTTTTAATCAGTTTGTGTCTTATGTACCATTGCGTGTAAAATTGTTCGAATGCTTCGTGAACTCTTCAGCGTCTTGAGCGTCACTGTCACAAAAAATTATAACAACTTGGTTATTGATCAACATCTTTTTTAAAAATGGGCATTTGGGCAGGTGACCAGTAGGCGTACATTGTGAGTTCGAATCTGATCGAGAATTAACTGCCGTTGTATCAATAGTGATGTGTTTTTAGAATGTATACCACATTACTTTAAACGTAAGGCAAGATTACATAAGTTTACATGATTTGCAAATAAATGAAAGCGAAGTAAATGACTTAGAAGACTAGAGGATTGGTCACGATATTCGAGTGCTGAATTCTAAAGTTGGTAGTGTTACTCTTTAAAGAAATACACCATCAGACTCATACCCCATAACCCATACATACATACATAGATACATAGATACATAGATACATACATACATACATACATACATACATCATACATACATACATACATACATACATACATACATACATACATACATACATACATACATACATACATACATACATACATACATAGATACATAGATACATAGATACATAGATACATAGATACATAGATACATACATACATACATACATACATACATACATACATACATACATACATACATACATACATACATACATACATACATACATACATACATACATACATACATACATACATACATACATACATACATACATACATACATACATACATACATACATACATACATACATACATACATACATACATAAATTTAGACTTTGAAAAAAATATTCGATAAGAGAGATCATAACTGCTTGAATAGTGATAGGTTACAATTTCTGAAATCAGTGGTGAAAACTGTTAAATCATGTAAAGGAAATACTGTTTCGGAAAGGAACTTGGTGGTGCGCCAAAGTCAAAGGGTCGAGAAAACAGGTTATTTGCATAAGGGAAGTCAGCAAGCCAGCTTTAGTTTCTTTTGAAAGCTGTTGGTTAATATCGCCCAACCTAGACTGGCCCCCAGTCGCCAGGTTTATCTCGGCAGCTGAGTTACTAGTTGGCCAATATGTGCCGAAATGTTCATCCAACGATCAGCACATGTCTGAAGCTTAGCGTAGCGATTCATTAACCGTTTAATCATTTGTGTCTTATGTACCATTGCGTGTAAAATTGTTCGAATGCTTCGTGAAACTCTTCAGCGTCTTGAGGTGCACTGTCACAGAAATAATAACAACTTAGTTATTGATCAACACTTTTTTAAAAATGGGCATTTAGGCAGGTGACCAGTAGGCGTACATTATGAGTTCGAATCTGATCGAGAATTAACTGCCTTTGTTTGTATCAATAATGATGTGTTTTCAGATTGCATACCACATTACTTTAAGCGTACGCCAAGATTACATAAGTTAACATGATTTGCAAATGAATGAAAACGAAGGAAATGACTTAGAAGACTAGAGGATTGGTCACGATATTCGAGTGGTGAATTCTAAAGTTTCTAGTGTTACTCTTTAAAGAAATACACCATCAATCTCATACCCCATAACCCCATAGATACATAGATACATACATACATACATACATACATACATACATACATACATACATACATACATACATACATACATACATACATACATACATACATACATACATACATACATACATACATACATACATACATACATACATACATACATACATACATACATACATACATACATACATACATACATACATACATACATACATACATACATACATACATACATACATACATACGTACATACATAAATTTCGACTTTGAAAAAAATATTCGATAAGAGAGATCATAACTGCTTGAATAGTGATAGGTTACAATTACTGAAATCAGTGGTGAAAACTGTTAAATCATGTAAAGGAAATACTGTTTCGGAAAGGAACTTTGTTGTGCGCCAAAGTCAAAGGGTCGAGAAAACAGGTTATTTACATAAGGGAAGTCAGCAAGCCAGCTTTAGTTTCTTTTGAAAGCTGTTGGTTAATATCGCCCAACCTAGACTGGCCCCCAGTCGCCAGGTTTCTCTCGGCAGCTGAGTTACTAGTTGGCCAATATGTGCCGAGACGTTCATCCAACGATCAGCACATGTCTGAAGCTTAGCTTAGCGATTCATTAACCGTTTTAATCAGTTTGTGTCTTATGTACCATAGCATGTAAAAATGTTCGAATGCTTCATGAACTCTTCAGCGTCTTGAGCGTCACTGTCACAGAAATTATAAAAACTTGGTTATTGATAAACATTTTTTAAAAATTGGCATTTAGGCAGGTGACCAGTAGGCGTACATTGTGAGTTCGAATCTCATGGAGAATTAACTGAATGTTTATCAATAGTGATGTGTTTTTAGAATGCATACCAAATTACTTTAAGCGTAAGCCAAGATTAAATAAGTTAACATGATTTACAAATGAATGAAAACGAAGGAAATGAATCAGAAGACTAGAGGATTGGTCATGATATTTGAGTGGTGAATTATAAAGTTGGCAGTGTTCCTGTTTAAGAAAATACACCATTAATCTCTTACGCCCATAACCCCTACATACATACATACATACATACATACATACATACATACATACATACATACATACATACATACATACATACATACATACATACATACATACATACATACATACATACATACATACATACATACATACATACATACATACATACATACATACATACATACATACATACATACATACATACATACATACATACATACATACATACATACATACATACATACATACATACATACATACATACATACATACATACATACATACATACATACATACATACATACATATATACGTAGGTACATACATACATACATTTCGACTTTGAAAAAAATATATTCGATTAGATAGATCATAACTGCTTGGAAAGTGATAAGTTACAATTACTTAAATTAGTGGTGAAAACTGTTAAATCATGTAAAGGAAATACTGTTTCGGAAAGGAACTTGGTGGTGCGCCAATGTCAAAGGATAGAGAAAGGAGGTTATTTGCATAAGGGCAGTTAGCCAGCCAGCTTAGTTTCTTTTGAAAGCTGTTGGGTTTAGTCTTTATATCGCCCAACCTAGACTGGCTCCTAGACGTTTGGCTTTTCTCGGCAGCTGAGTTACTAGCTGGCCAATGTGTGCCGAGACGTTCATCCAACGACAGCACAGCAGCCTACCATTAGCCCGTCGGTCTGCTTCTGTTTAGTTCTTCCATATATTACATGTTTTGATTCTTATACGAATACACACTTGGAGCAAGTCTATGCCCAACCATACATCAGAACAAGGTTGCGGGCCCTTGGAGATTTCGGGAAGAAATTAGGTAGGGTGTAATTTTGTTTTATTCTTGTCAAATAGTTCCTAATTATCCTAGAACAAAAAGCGTTAGAACATGGCTAAGGTGATATAGCCCTGTCGCGTGCGCTGATCTAGCCCTGTCGCGTGCAGTGATATAGCTCGCTACCACGTTCTCGAATACCGGTCGTCCTTTCTGCGGGTACCACATCATCGCGTACATTTACTTGGTTATTTCTGTAAAGCAATGGCTTTTGAAAAGGTACAAGAAATTAGCTCGACCTGAAGTACATGACGATGTTTAGTACATTAAACGAGAAAAGCTTGAACAATATTGTCTTCGTTTTTAGACGTTAATTCAACTTCATGTAACATTGTGATCGAGCAGCAAATAGAACGTTTCACTGTGGCGAGTCTCGTTCGACACTTGACTGCATTCTGAGCAAAGTTTCTAAAGCAAGTGTTTGTTCGGTGTAATAAAATTAATAACACACGCTAGCACGGGCAAGATCACGATTTGTTGCCCGCCCTCGGGCTGGTGCCCATGGAGGTAATATTGATGATACACTCACCTTCGGTTCGGGCATCAACAATATTACCGTCATGAGCACCATCCCTTGGGAGGGCAACAGATCGTGATCTTGTCCTTGCTGGCGTGTGTTATTATTTAATGATGATATGGCTATAACACTGAAATCATGTTTTTGCACAGTGAATGTTCCTTTTATACCACATGACTCGAGGTTCAACCTATCTCGATAACTGGATAGTGCGTGAGGGGTGTACTAAAATAACTATTAAAGCCCCAATAGTTGCAAATGTGCAATACACTGATCTCAAAAGATCCCCGTTTTCTAAAGGTCTCTTTAAATAAGACCCAATAAAGACTGAATATATGTATAACTCTGTCATAAGTGTCGACAATGGCATGTAAATTCGAACGTTTTAACATCATCTCAGATTTCCCGCCATTTTAAAAAAATAACCATGTGATAGAGAAATTACATATTAAACAACAAAATGTTGGCCATCGCGTGTTGTGCATACAATTAACTGGAATCTTGCCTGTTCCTTTTATGATTACGATGCGTATACGCCGTAAATACTGCTTTTTTACTTTCTGTGCGGGCGTCATTTAATGTGTGCCGCACCCGTTAATTATTTAACCTGTTAAAACACGTAGTCGTGGTCCAAATCAGCAAGCAGTGATAGGTCTATCCATGTCCTTTAAGTTAGCACATTTACACAGGCCAACTTTGTTTGACAATAAAATCATGAAAATAATGCATAAAATTCGTAGCTTTCGGGGCTTTATATACACAAAGAAGGTTTAAAAAATATTTTTCGCATTAGGCAACAGTATTGTAGCTAGCACTACATGTTGCCACTAATACATCAACAAGTGTAGTGCGTCTTGGCCTCAAATTGAACCATCTAAACTTTGTGTCGATATTCATAGCATTTGATGTTAATAATCAAATAAGAAAATTTTTGTGCAACGCTAACATTGCATTGCAAGAAATATACAATATTCGGATACAATCTTCATCAGCGTTGTAACATGCATATGATCATCGGATTCGCAGTGGCCGCGGTCTGGCTTGAATTGACTGGGTCCGGGAAAAACATATTTACTTCATATTCCGACAATTGCCAAAAATCTTGTCCATCGACAAGTTTAGCCTCATGCTGTATTAAATCGTTTCTACTACGTTGCAGGGAGTAAGTGTATTTTAGACATTGTAATGGCATTTGCCCATTCTGTTAAACACGCCACAACGGCATTGTGATAAACTAAAAGTATGTATTACAAATGAAAGGAAAACCAACATAAAAACTGCACATACATAAAAATAAACTTCTCTCAAGACTAAACTATAAAACAGTAAATAAAGGGCCCTTCGGTCAGGCAGCGGAGTAAAAAAGGGGTAATTGATGACCTGGAGCTAAGGTCAGCCGAAGCCGAAAGTGTGGGAACTAGCAGAATTCCCGAGGAATGGGGCTAAGGATGGAATCCGATAACCCTGTCTGAGAGAAGAGGAAAAGAGAAAAGGTATGGGGAAAGGGGTGGCGGTGGGATTGCGTCCAGTCTACATACAGCGGACGAAGAGAGGTGGACGAATGAAATGTGGTAGAACGAAGACTAGCTGAAGCTATGTGCCGGGTGCAAAGAAGGAGCTGATAGGCAGAGAACTGAATTTGTTTCAAGGGACATTACATGCTACGTCAGATAATGTCTGTTGACTGGAATGTGCAGTATGGAGAGTCTACAAACACGTGTGCGTCAAAAAACACAGATTCTACTTTGTGAAGTTCGCTAAAACTGCATTGAGATAAATTAACAGTATTTATTACAAATGAAAGGAAAACCATATAAATAGGTGCATGTAGTTAAAAAAACTCCTCTAAAGACTAAGCTACAGTAGAGTAAATAAAGTCCAAAAAGTAGTACTGCAGATTTGGCGAGGGCCCCTTCGGTCAGGCAAAGGAGAAAAGGTGACGTTTGATGACCTACAGCCGAGGTCAGGCAACTTCCCCGGCGTTTGATCCACCCTGGGAGGCTGAAAATATGGTAAATAGCAGAATTCCAGAAGAATCGGGGTATGGATGGAATCAACTACCAAAGCGAGGGAAGAATGATCGAAGTGACCCCAACAAGCAGGGAATGTGTGGAGAAGTGAAATACCACAGTTGTCTTGTAATTTAAAGGCTTTTCTTCGTTTCCCCTTTTCCTTGGACAGAATCTTCCCTTTGCATTTGATTCTGCAGCACATGGCAACTATTTGTGCGTCAGAGCTAGTTTCGGTTTGTATT
The DNA here is from genome assembly GCF_041260155.1 of Ptychodera flava. NCBI lineage: Eukaryota > Metazoa > Hemichordata > Enteropneusta > Ptychoderidae > Ptychodera > Ptychodera flava. The sequence continues at coordinate 12,598,733 of NC_091937.1, forward strand.
CTTTGCACTGTCTCAAACTCAATGTTTTCTGTTTGTTTGTTTGTTTGTTTGTTTGTTTGTTTTTTTATTTTACTCCCATCATCCACGGGCGCTAGCCCATTTACAGGATGATGTACCCATACCCCACTACCCCAACGGAACACTGGGGAATAAAGTGCCTTTCTCAGGGCACAACACCGAGCTAGATTGACTTTGTAAAAGTAATTTGCAATCTAATTGTTCGTGCCGTTTAGGTAAGGTAGTATTTAATGATTTAGATGTCTAATGTAAACATAGTCTTGTTCACCTAGTGTCGGCGAACTGTAGAGATAAAAAATACCAGCGAAATAAATAAATTGCTAAACCAAGCCTAACGAAGTTTCAGTTAACGTTCATGGCTTTAATAGTCAGTTGTTGAGAATTATGAGGTCCTGGTTATATGTCGTTAACAAAAACCACGCGACCATGTATGTGTTAAAAGTGATAGATAACGCATGTGGTCTTTATGTACCTGTTCAGAAGAAGGAAATTAAGGGTGAGAGGTCGTCTTATTTCCTTAAATTCATTCTGGACGAATGTTCATATCGTGTCATAACTGTGCACATGTAAGGTAGAAAAGACACATAAGTTCAATGCATCATCATAGGTGTCTCAAGTAATCTATTTTCTTGTAAATTTACGTATGGCGTCTTTAAAAACGGCCACCCATATTTTCTCAATCATGTATTTATAAACATATGCCTAATTAGTTAATTTTGAAACCAGTTTATAAGAAAATGTAAATAAAATCAATCTTAGCGAGTTGGCAGACGTATTTGTTGCCCATCTAATGTCTGCCACAGAGGGGAAAGAAATCAGTCCCCTGCTGTTGGGAGGGAGGTTTTTTTGTCCAACGGTTTACTTTATTTAATTTTATTAATTTTGACTGTGATATTTCAAATAAAGAGTTCAACTCCAAGCCGTCTGACTGCTTTCTTTATTACTGCAACTCCATATTCCCTCTCAAATCTGTGTATTAATCACAGTAATTGCTCCGAAAACACTGCCAACTTGCTAATCCACTGTCCATATCAGCAGATTAATTGAAAGTCAACACCAGAGCCGTCCAACTCTCAAGTAAAATGATCCTTATTTTACTACGTGTGTGACGGCTGTGTTGTTGACTCAATAAATTAATCCGCTGATACGGACAGCGGATTAGCGAGTTGGCAATGTTTTCGGAGTAATTGCAGTGGTGTATACACAAGTTGGAGAGGAGATAACTACTTGTCGGTAATATATAAAGCAGTCAGACGGTGTGGCGTCGAAATCTTTATTTGAAATACCACAGTCAAAATTAATAACATCAACTAAAGTAAACCGTTGCACGAAAACCCATCCCTCCTCACCCTCGCCCACTCCAGGGGACTGATTTCTGTGCCCTGTGGTCTCCAAGCTCATAAAAATTCAAAATGATCTAATGGTGAACTTTGACTTACGTTTATCGAGTCCGAGTTCTAATGCATAACTTCCTTATGTTTATTTTTGTTAGTTGTTGATGAGGATCCTCTTATTTTAATATATAACGGCATTCTATCCTGTTTGTTGCGACGTGTAAAGCCACAGCATCAAACTGTCAACTTTTACTTTTTAGGCTTAACACATTTGTCAAACAGACGATCCATACAAGTTTGTGCGTATGTTCTGTCATTGTGATGATTGTGTCTTCGTAAAATACGTTTGCAGTATTTTGAAACTTTATTTAGAAAGAAACTCAATGAAAAAAGTGGCGAATGACGTAGCTTGCATTAGGTTTAATCTCATTGTCTCGTCCATTAAATGTTATAAGAAGGGAGTCGTAGGGAGACTGATCACTATAGAAGTTTATTTAAACAGGTTCAGTAGGCAGAAGCTCTCAACTGTTAGTTCAGTGGCGCTGCCAATCTTGAATACATGTTAAAACTAGGTTCATACTTAGTGACCTTATTGTTACCGGTTTCAAGGAAGACACGTGAATATTTGCAGATCTGCCGTATCTCGTTTTTAATGGTTGGATGTGTCTGTTTTGGTCGAAACAAAGAAGCGTCATGTCTAGCGACATGTTTGCCTTTGTCGATAAGGGTCAGTTTTCTTTTATTCAAAATTTGTGTGCTATTTTCGGAGTCGAACTTTGTGAGGTCGCTCTCTTTGCATTACCCACAAGACCCAGTAATAGCTGCCACTAAACTGCATGAAAGACAGAATGACAACAAAACGAATGACAATAGAATGACAGCCTTACTGTGTGAATAATTTGACATTGTTCCGACGAAAAGGAAAGGAAAAGATGCATCTTGACACAGTTAAATATAAAGTGAGCTAATCTAAATAAATTCATCATTGCATTCATCATTTCATAGGGCCAGCTCCTAGTGAATAAAGATAGGTCGCATGTTGAGATAAGTGTTAGTTACACGTTTTTATATGTTATAGGTGATGTCCGCAGTTAGCCCATCTATCAACATATGTATCGACATACAATCCTGCACAGGTTTCGATAACGTATTACTGTGGTGGTTCATTTACTTCATGACATTTCCGAATTAGGTACTGGCAAGATATGCATGTCGATTCATTCTGTGGACAAATGGACTGCCGGCAGCGATATCAATGTATTTCATCTTGATATCGATTGCATTTATTGCATTTCCCAGGCCTCCGGCCCGAATACGAATCAGAATACATGTACAAAGAATAGAGCATGAAAAAGATACATATCCGAATATTCACTTAAAGAACGGCTATTCTCCTACACAAAGCTTTTAAGAGTACAGATTTACAGAGATTAAGTAAAAGATCAGGCTGATTTGTTTTCATAAGTCTTGTAAATTTAAGGAAGTAAGTATTCCTCTCTGAGATCTCGTAAAATGGACAAACTAAAACAAGAATAACTGGAATAAATGAAATTAGATAGGTGTTCTGGACACCGGAAACAGAAAAAAAGAAAATAAAAAGAAAATGTAAAAAAATGTGAAGGAGGCTCCCAACCTAACTATCCAAAATGTTTATGTGTCGAATTTGTGTTTGATTCGTTTCGAATATGTGTTCCTACATTCTTATCCGATCGTTTGTGTTAATAAAAATGTTTGTTTCGCTTCGGATATTTGTAGGGGAAGTTTGGATTAGTGTGTACGGTAATGTTTTTGTTTGTGTGGGGAAAGCTTAAAAAAAGATATCAATGTAAACAGAATAGCAAGGCGCGTTATCAGGGCCAAAATGGCACCTAACCTTTTGAGCCAACCTAAATGCAACGCCAACGAAACTCCAAACAACTCTCACGAACCTAAATGCAACTCGTGCGAACCTCAACGCAACTCTCGCGAAGTGCATCCCTTTAAAGCTCAAGTCACTTGATCTAAACTATTTCCGTCTTGCTTGTAACTCATTTTAAGGTGAACGCATTTGTGTCGAGACACAGTCCGTGTGTGAGGAGGACTTGGCTAGCGGTAAACCATTTTCGTTATCGGTCCACCGCATGCTGCATTCGATTTAAATGAAGGCACTTTTGAGTTGAGAAAACCATACGTGAATTGAAGTCCACTGTATTTGCTTAACTGGTATGAATGGGATTCCATCTTTATTTGTTTGACTCTGCTTTAACTTCAAGTTGACCAGAAAGTGGTTCACAATAAGCCAACCCATTATTAAAGTGACTAACTTTGCCCAAGACACTATGGGACTCACAACACCTCATATCAACATCATTAAGACATTCTAATATATCCAGGTGTAGTGTTTCGGTGATTGAGCCGGGGGATCTGAATAAAAGGACCCGAAAGTGCATTGCAACGTGAAACCGCATTTAGGCCGCAAACTCGAGTTGCCCGGCACCTTACTTTTGCTGTCATACCTCTTCAATGATTTACATTTCTCCCCTGGTCAGAATGTATGTTTCTTGTAGAATTACAGCACCAGTGCGCGATGAAATTCTTGGTACACGAAACGTAGACAGATGTTCAACCTTTCAGGAAATAATGCGACAGCTTGTGTGATAGCGTAGACAACTTCCGTAGAACACTGTTTATCACACCATCTAGTTGTTGCCATGGTAGACAGTAATTGCACTGATGACACTTATGCACATTTCAGTTTTAATGGTCTTTTTGTTCTCATAAAGAAGAATTTTGAATATCATCTCGTGGCCATTGTTGATTTTTATGAAAACCATTAAGGCCGCCAAACCACAGGACCCATCCAGATGCTTTTAGTAAACTAAAAGCGTCCCCCCTCAGGATGACACGAACACAGTTTCAGTTCGAATGGTGCATTGGTTCTGAGAGAAGAAGTGTTTAAATGTTATTTGCTTGTTTTAAACCAATATGGCTGCCAAACCACGGACAGATCTATTTGCATTTGCAAACTTGATAGTCTCACATCTGAGGTGGCATGAGTAAAATTTCAGGTATGTTGGTTCTGGAGTTTTGGTTCTGGAGTTTAAGATTAAATGGATTTTACGAAAAACCAATATGGCGGCAAAACAACGTGACTGATCCAAATGCATTTCATAAACTTGATAGCACCCACTACTGTGATGACATGTGTAAAATTTCAGTTCAAATTGTCTAGAGTTTAAGACTTTCATTGATTAAATCGCATCATTTTGAAAATCCATTATGGCGGCCAAGGTCACGCGACCGATCGCGATTTTATTTGCAAATTAAAAAAACCCAAAAAAAACAGGGAACATGCTTGCTACACAATAAATTTCAATTCAACAGATCCCAAGAAAGACATCCCATCATTGACAATAGCTTGTTTTACTCAGATAACATCGCAAGAATAGGACAGGCGTCTGCACTGAGACGACAGCACTGTGATATTTTATCTGCTAACGGTAAAAAAGAACATTTAAATTTTGCTCGCGATGGATGTGAGGTACACAGTGTTATGCCCACATTCGCGGACAACTCTTGTATAGTTATGTCTGAAACGCAAATTTGGTATGGTCTTTGTTAAACTCTACATTATATAGCCATTACAGTAAATGGTAATGTGGAGCGATGCATTTGTTATTTATTTGATTACGTATGACTGGTGTAAACACACATCAATGGTAAATTCTAGAGTGTTTAATTTTAAAGAAATAAGATCTTTCACAAACTATTTCTCCTGAAAACATTTTTATTAAGGTAGACGCGCCTCAGGGACAGGCATTCGGATTCTCAAACTTATTCCGTGACATTGACACTAAACTTCAAAGTCAACTCCTCAAGGCCATACAGACGCGTTAGGTGATGTTCAGACAATCGAATTTCAGTGGAGGGAGTAGAAGAGTTTTTAAGAAGTATCTTAGAAATCTCGGGGGAATCAGTGACTATCATACATACTTTAGATTAACTAAACGACCCAGGGGCTGTGTATGTAAAAAAAAAAACAGTAACTGGAGTTGAGGAATATGTCTATTAAGTTAAGGGGGGCTTACATGGCCACCAAGTGATGATACTTTACCCCCAGCATTGCCAGCTGGTGGTCTGTCCAAGAGAGATATCCGAATCTCAGGCCAAAGTACTACGGTATGTTCGGGAGTCATACACGGCCACATACGTCTGCAACACTGCTACACAGTGCATAAACGGTGCTGTATTAACACTATATTTTTATGTAGCAGTATCAGGACCGTGAAAGATGACCCTTTCTGGTTTGGGTATGTATTACATGATTCCATAGTGTATAAAGAGTCGACCATCTACTCCAGTGTCAACAGTTATCATCGTACAATTCTGCTAATAGCATACATGTGCAGAATGATGCCGCGGAAATCAATGAAAAGATCCATCAAATACTATCAGTGTAATGACAGCTTTCTAGTATAAATCGGTAGAGAACTACTCCACATTTGGTAGGAGACAGCAGTTAGCCATACAGATCAGATCTGTAAACTGCTTCAAAGGCAATTTTACAAACTTTTAGCAATCTGTTTCTATTTCCAAGTGTTATTTACTCTTGTTGTGCAATTAAACACAGTTTTATATGTCAGGTTTTGTTTTTCTATTTATTTTTCAACGTTATTTTTGGAACTGATACAAAGTTCATTGTATTTTATAAATTGCAGTATTTTTATGTTTTCATTTTTTCATATTTTTCCATTTTAGTATGTTTTTTTAATATAACTTGTAAAGATAATCAATATTATCATCACTTTGTTACATGTTTGCATTGTATTTCTAAATTATCATCATCATCAAACATTTCCTTACATTTTTATGAAATGTTACATAATAGTTTACATGTAATGAATACAATTTCCGCTGATATACTGTTTTGTTGGTACCGACTACTCTTTTACAAACACTAAGCTTGTGTCATTGTACATGAAACTGCCGTAGGGGACTCTGGTTTAACACATGCGCAGATCTTCATAGTTGACAGAGAGAACAAAGCAACTATAATAGCAGAGTGAACTACAGGTCCTGGCTCTTTTGATATGTCAATAGTATGTAACAAAAGTAAAAAAATATAAAAAAGGTACAGCTACAATTATTTAATCAAATCATCAATGATGACACAGTCACAATTCGTTAAGGGGTACTTTAATTACAAGTCCTTGGAGAGTATAGAGTTCTGTTCATTAATTGCGTCTGTAATTAAAAATACTCCGATTAACATGGGCTGAATGGGAAAAATGAGTTTCATGGTGGTGACAACGTAAAGCAAATCTTGGTTGCCACCCTAATTACAAAGGATTATTAAATAAGTCAATCAGTAATTCATCGACAGGATGTTGCCAAACTTTTTGCGTCCTATATAACACTGACAGATAATCACCTCTACCATATTTCACAAAATTTGATACAGTGCTTCTGGATATTCTGGCGAAATGCAAAATTTCATTATATGTGCAAATTAACAATATTTTAATAGATAATGCTAAGTGTCATTGAGTTGTATTACAGCTCTGTGTGATCACCATCTTGACCAAGTTTCATCGAATTTGATGCAGTAATTGTAGACATATCACTCGAATTAGGAAAGATCATTAAACATCCAAATTATAATTTTATCAACCTGGCGCTGATAAATGTCTTTATTCGCTGTTAAAGAAATGTTTGCTTAATAGCTCTACCAAGTTTAATGAAATTTGATGAACTCTTTCTTAACATATAAGGATTAATAATGATTTATTGCATATGCATTAAAATACGACGGAAATTAATTTTTCACGTGCGCATCAGTGAAAGAATTAAAAATATCATAAACTGGAATAAAAATACTAAAAATAAACACACGTTAAATACAAAGACTAAAATACGAAATGTGAACCAAATATATTACATTTGATTTAAATCGAACTGCTGATGGATAAAAATCTTGCGAAAGCGTTCAGATTTTGTTGTGATGCATCGATAGCGCCGCTCAGAAGGTAAAAGTTCAAAATATTATGGGCAGGATGATTTTCGTCATTAATGAAAGAAGTGGTTTTCCGAATGGTCCTGGATCGATAAATTGATGGCAATGAAGGTAAATCTGAACCAATGATCTTCTCTGCAGTGCTGACGACTTTTACTAGTGAATGAATCTCTGCAGTAGTGATATTTCCATACAAGACTGTTATAGCAGATGTTAAAATACTCTCAATTGTAGTGTGGTAAAAGTTGATGAAAATGACACGACTCATGCCAAATTTCTTCAGGTGTCTCAAATAATACAGGCGTTGCTGAGCTTTCTTAATTAAAGACTCAGTATTTGTCTGCCAAGACAAGCATTAGAGAGTTGAATTTCACGATATTTAAAAACAGACACAATTTCAACCTCACTGCCTTGAATCACGATGAGAATAGTTGGCTGACTGACTTTCCTAAAGTCGATAATGAGTTCTTTTGTTTTACTGACATTGAGTTCAAGATCATTTGTATCACACCATTCCACTAAGTTAGAGATTTCTTTTCTGTATTTTACTCATTATTATTACTAATCAATCCAACTGCCGAAGTATCATCTGCAAATTTTACCATTACATTTCCCTCAAACATATTTGTACATCGTATGTGTAAAGTGAATACAATAAGGGACTTAATACACAACCCTGAGTACAGTACCCCTGTTCAGGAAAAACGGTCACAATCTTGACCATTTGGGGTCTTTGGTGCAAAAACTTAAAATCCACTTGCATAATGAAGGATCTACTCCTAGATCAGACAGCTTTGCAACTAATTTCAAAGGCGATATTGTATTGAAAGCTGAGCTGAAATCAATAAACAAATTCTGGCATATAAATTTAGATTATCAAGGTGAGCTATTAAGTGTGATATACAAATGATCACAGCGTCAGCGTTCTCAACAGAGCGGTTGGCACGATACGCAAACTGATATGGATCAAGAGATTTGGCAATATGGACTTGATATATCTTAACACTATACGTTCAAAGCATTTCATAATGACAGATGTAAGTGCAACGGGACGGTAGTCATTCAGGCACTTTGGTTGTGATTCTTTGGAACTGGAATAATGAAAAAGCCTTATTATGGAAAGTTATTAAATATGTAAATAAGCAGTTCATTGACATCATACTGCTACTTATCTATGCACACCATTACATTACTGGAAGATAAATATCTGTACCACGTTTCAAAAACTTTGATGCCGAATTCTAGACGTATTACACTAATTATGAATAATAATCAAATATATAACTTAGCAATTAAATAACATGCTACTTCTTAATATTTTATCACTGTATTAGCGTACTAACAGATGAGCATCTGTATCACATTTCATCAAATTTGAAGTGTATTTCAGGACATATCACTGGAATAAGGAATATCCATTAAATATGCTAATTAAAGTTAGTACCATGATACTGATAATCTTTTTATTAACTTGTAAAGCAAATCGAATTTAACATATGTATCAAGTTTCATGAAATTTGATAAACTTTTTCTTGAAATAGCAGCCTAATAACGAAAATCCATTAATATGCAAATAAGCATCTAATTGACATAATACTGCTAAATATCTTTGCACACCATTACACCACTGGAAGATCAATATCTGTATTTCATCAAGTTTAATGCAGTATAGCTGGACATATCACTAGAATTAGGAAAAATCATTAAATATGCAAATTAGACATGATAATGCTATATTGCGTATGTACTTTATTAAAGGATGTGTACTAAAAACTAGTAAAGAGTTTCATCAATTTTGCTGCGGTATTTCTACACACATCACCCTAATTACAAACGTTCAAATATGCACATTAACAATTAATTGACAGAATACTGACAAAAGTCATGGTGTACGATTAACTCTCTATGTTACCAAAATCTGAACAACGTTTCATCGAATTTGGCGCAGTCGTTTCAGAAAGAGTGCACTTTTTCTCCTTTTTCAAAATCACTTGTTATATAATGAAAATTAGCCCCTTTTTATGCACGCCACACCTAAAACAGCTTCAGCATAGTAATCATATGGGGTAATCAGTATATGTGCAAAGTCACATCAAGTTGACTTGAGCACTTCCTGAGATATGGCTTAATTACTAAAGTTTGTAAATATGCTATGAGCAATAATTTGAAAGCCACAACCACCAAACTCTTATCCGATGTAGATCTCATCATGACTAAATATCAAATAACATGATATTGAACTAGGTTGTGAGTGGAACAAAATCTGTATACGGACGGACAGACGGACACATATACATAGCGGTGACATTTGAAACCTTTGGTGCTTTGTGCGCAGAATTCAAAATAGGCACATCCTCATCTACTTATCGATGTTGCATAATAAAAGAAGATTGCCATGTTTACCATTGTGATGAAGACAGGAAAGAAGAGGAAAAAAAGGAAGAGAAGTAAAAGGAAGGAGGAGAAGGGGAGAAGGGAACTTGCACCTTTTTGCCTGTTTTGAATTTTGTTAACTAACTGTTATAACCAGAACTAACAGGTTTTTCAGTAATTTTTGTATGAAAATAGTCTTAGTAAAAATGTATATACGTTATAACTATACACCAAGAATTCGTGTTAAACGATGGGTGTGATTCTGAACCGCTATACAGTACAATGGCAGACCAAAATTTCAGAGCCCTATCTGTACATTGCTGTGGATATTACATATTTGCAATTTCTCCAAAATCTGAAACGTCTTTGCTTTTTATGAGAGGAAATGCCAAGAGGATTTGACCGGTAAGAAGGGCTTGACAACGCGACTTCTGCGTGGTGAAGATTCATTACGTATTCCTCTGTAACCCCTGGCAGCTGTCAATATCTTTTGAGGCTTTTGTATTATGGCCTGCTTTGCATATGACGTCGTTGGACACGACCTGCCAATCACCCAGGTAGTCAATTAAACTATTAATTGACTGTTTACCGACCCAATTAACACTATCCAGCAGTATCAGTCATATTTTAATCGCGTGGCCCGGGTGGGCACAACGTAGGAACGCGTGTATTTCTATGTGTACGTTTCACTTGTGGTGTTGTTTGTACCATCGTGCGTTTGAAGTCCTCGTTTCACCTACAGTATTACCTTCAAGGTGACAGGCTTACTATTAATGTTCAGTATCATGGCACCGAGTTCTGCCCACGGTGAAAACCACCTGTTTTGCCTACTAATTACTGCCCGTCGCTGCCCGTCTTGAATGTAGCCTATCATAGCTACAGTAATCAGTCAATATATAATACCCCGCGCCTTATACTTTTTATATAAACTATAAAATAATTGTCCGAGCCGCAAAATTGTTGACTTTCGATCCGATATACAGGCTGATCGTTGAATCGCACCGGCGCATCCATGTTTACTTGCCCCATAAGCTTACTACTCTGCAAAGGGTGGGTAGATGGAATTCCTGGGCAAAAAATGAACACCGGGGCGAAACTTTTTGTGAATCCATGTGAAAACATAAATCATTTATCAGTTTTAATATATACTCCTAAATTGTAAGTTTGATCAAAATCGAGACCACATTCGATGGCTATGCAGACTGTCCATGTACGCACACACAGGCAACCACCGGTGAATATCAGCGTCAGCGGCATAACTATCGGGTCGTAAATCGGCGGTTTGGGGGCCTGGACTATGATTTTATAAGTTTAAATCACAAGTAAATGTTGTGGAATATTAAGATATCGACCTATTACTGTATTGAATAGGCCAATTTCGTGACGGGCAGTGCTAGAAGAATGACGGGCAGGGACGGGCAGTAATTAGTAGGACCGTTTCTTTGAATACTGTTCGATATTAAGTGACGGTCAAACTTTTGGGTGGTGCGCGTGACCGGCGGCACTGACACAAAATGGGTTGACAAGCAGATAATTTAGGTTTTCGTTCAGTATTGTTACCATTTGTCCATTGTGGAAAACATTGACGGAAAACCAGAGAAAACGGCCCCGCTCCGAGAACAGCCCCGAGACGGGGACGGCCACACTTGTGGTGTTGTTTGTACCATCGTGCGTTTGAAGTCCTCGTGTCACCTACAGTATTACCTTCAAGGTGACAGGCTTACTATTAAGTTCAGTATCATGGCACTGAGTGTGTTACATTTCATGATGTAAACCACGCAATGCTTTTTTTTTATATCGCAAGGATTAATTTTCGCTTTTTTGGCCCTCGCGAAGTTTGCAAAAATTTCTCGTTCTGAAAAATTTTCCGGCCACAGTAGAACCCACTCATTTTTTTCTGGGTGACCTGTGACCTAATGTACGTAATAGTAAAGACGATCATACGGGGAAATAAAGGAGGGGGAGCCATTGAACTCTTCTCTTCTCTTCTACCATAGTCAGTTCTCGCTATACTGTCTATGTTTCTAAAAATAAAGTCATCTGCCACTTTGAAATTTCTGTAGGCTCATCTCTTCAATCGAAAGTCGGGCGATTCCATGGTTCTTTTGGGCAATTAAGTGTACGTCGAGCTTAAGGAATGTGGTTACATTCGCGATGTTTTATTCGAAATTATTTCTTCTAGGGCAAATGCACATAATTTATGCTGTTGGAAATACTGGCCGCTCATAAATAAGACAATAAACTCAATATGTGTGCATCTTTACTTTTATTGTCAAAGTACCAACGACACCCACAAAATACAAAATGGTTCAGTCCAGGTATTTGCAACTCTGCCATCCGACTGGTCAACAGGAAATCAACCATAGGTGTCTTTTGGCACGCGTATACGCCAGTCACCTAGGCGACGGTAATCCGCACCACTTATCACCATCGGGAAGGTACTCCTCCCCCTATACCACTGGCGATCCCGCCATCAAGGCACTGCGTCATTCGACCAAGCATTGTTATTGTAATTTCCTGCATAAAATTAACAGCGAGGTTAACCGGTCAAATCCTCTTGGCATTTCCTGGCATGTTCATTCACATTAAAGTGTTTTTGTATATTACTTGATCTTTACAATAAAGAGGAAATAGTGCAGAACCATTCAACAGTTTTGAGTGAATTTGTCATCAAGTTAGTGCAAGATGACAAGGTATTACCTAATTTATATTGGATTCCTAAGATCCATAAGAATCCCTATAAACAACGTTTCATAGCTGGTTCCAGTAAGTGTACAACAAAACGCTTGTCACAACTTTTAACCATCATTTTATCAACCATTAAATCTGGTTCGGTACGGTATTGTGACAAAGTTTATGAAACTAGTGGGGTCAATCAAATGTGGATATTAAAGAACTCCAAAGAATTGTTACATATTTTACAAAATAACAAAAACATGTACAATTCAATCCACACATTTGATTTTTCAACGTTGTACACAACCATCCCACATAACAAACTTAAAGACAGGCTATCATCTCTCGTAAAGAAAGCCTTCTTTTACAAGAATGGTAGTCGTAGGTATGAATACATTGCCATCAAGCGCAACTTGGGCTATTTCACCAACAACAGCGATGCAAACTCAATACAGTGATGTTGAGGTGATTCAAATGCTATATTTCCTAATTGACAAAATATTTATCAAGTTTGCTTCCATGACATTCAGGCACACCATCGGCATTCCCATGGCCACAAACTGCGCCCCACTTCTTGCAGACTTATTTTTGTATTCGTATGAAGCAGAGTTCATACAATCACTTCAGAAATCTGGGTGTAAAAGGATTGCCAAGGGATTTAACAACACCCACAGATATATTGATGATCTCATCAGTTAAACAATCCTGGTATATCCAATTATGTAAACCACATCTACCCAGATGATTTAGAAATAAAAGAAACAACAGAAAGTGTGGACTCGGCATCATTCCTAGACTTATTGTTTGAAATTAGACAAAATGCACAACATACTAAGCTGTATGACAAAAGAGACGATTTCAATTTTGAAATCATAAACTTTTCCTTTTTCTCGAGCAATATACCATCATCTCCAGCTTATGGTGTGTATATTTCACAACTCCTTAGATACAGTAAAGCATGCAATTCATATGAAGATTTTCGAGCTAGACACAGCCTATTAGCTCAAAAGTTAGTGAGGCAAGGATTCTCAGAAATTAGATTAGTGAAATCATTTAAGAAGTTGACGGTAGATACGGAGATGTTGTATCAAAATATGACCTGTCTGTTTCTCGAATGATGAGTGACAGCATACCAAATTTTGACTCACAAAAGTAATTTGGTATATTCACCAAATAACAATGGATTTGTCGCTTTAGGTCAATCTTGACGGGTGCGGCTAGCTGGCAGGGTACGGTTACCCATTCCGGACACCTGGTACCACCACTATTTCGTGGGTCAAGATGACCCATTACCTTTGTAATTTTCGACATGTTCTTTGGACCTGGTAAATTTTTAGTTACCTTGAATGATAACGATTATTGGACCTGACTTGAAGTCTATTATAATATTATTGTACGAAAACGAGTGACCTTATTTCTGATTCATATTTAAAATGAAATGGCTCATCCCAAAACTGTTGAATGAAAAAAATTGACCCTACCCTTAATTGCCCCAACCCTCTCACCGTTAATTCTCTTCAGTCCCTTAAGTCACCTCAATACGTCATTAAATAGAACTATAAACAGAATACTTGATCGTCATGAAACGCCCTTATTTATCGTTGCAGATCGTTATGTCTTTTATGTTGAGTTCATTTCAGTACTACAACAATTGCAGAAATATCTTGTCATATTTAAGTGAAGTATTTTGTTTGCAACTTGCAGGATACTCCAGAATCTCATGCTTATCCAAAGATTCAAAACCATTGAAGAACGAGCCTAAGGAACAGAGGAAACAAATTCATCATGATGTCTTGTTCCTTAGACCAGACAGCGAGCCTTTTCTGTAAGATGGTCCTGTTTTATATGCTCGTTTGTGGCGTGTTTCCTTCGGGATTAACAGACAGAGATAACACAGGTTCTCAAGCAACTTACAAGTACTGTCTGTCTCTACCAAATGAAGACAACAGCAGTGGACTTCATTTTGATTGCTCAAAATCATACCTGGAACAAATACCAGATTTTTTGCCAGCTTCTACCATAGACTTGTACCTTTACAGCAATCAGATAAAAAAATTAGGCAGAGATTCTTTCCAGACTCTGTCTAATCTTAAGACGCTTAATCTTAGCGATAACAGTATAAGTGTTATCACAGAAGATAGTTTCTTAAACTTGTTGTATCTAAAAGTGTTAGACCTATCCTTAAACGGTATTCGATCAATTCCGTGCAACACTTTCCGAAAGCTCAATAATTTGAAAGTTCTTAGGATTCTTGATGCTGTTAGTTTAGAATTTGAAAGCTGTTCCTGGAATGGTGTAATGTATCTGACATCTTTAGAAATGAGTTATTATTTTGAAAAGTCATCCGTAGATAATTTTCGAGGTCTCCAAAATATTGAAACATTGAGATTGTGGGTTAATCATGAACGAAATGATACCGATCCGCTCATCAATAATTGTCTGAAGTTATCATTATTCAACAACCTGCAAAACCTGAAGCGCTTAGACTTGTCATTTGGAAAATTCTCCTGTCTTGAGGGTCCGCCTTTCTTTGACTCCTATACTGTAAAGAATAAAATAACTGAGTTGGACATCTCTTTCAATAAAAATCTCACAGAAATCAAACCTTACACTTTTATAGCCATGCAAAATTTGAAGCACATGAATCTTAAATGTTCGTATGGCTTGAAAGCCATTGAATCATCTGCTTTTGCTAGTCTTCATAATCTTGACAGTCTTATCCTCCATAACGGAGTACTTTTGACATTGAATGAAAATCAATTTTCTCATCTGAAGAATATTACATTTTTGGATTTGGCAGGATCCTTAGAAGATCCGACCCTTTCTGCATCACCATTCCGTGGTTTATCTCAACTAATGTACCTAAACCTATCGTTTTGCTCAATCAGGGTGATCGAACCTTCAACGTTTGATGACCTCTATAACTTAGTCCACTTGGATTTATCGCTCAACTATCTTACGAACATCTCTTCTCAGATGTTTCGCCACCTCAGGTGTCTTTCCTACTTGAAGATCATTGGATCTGATAGACCAATTTTGGATTCTGCCTTTCAGAAACTACACACACTAGAATATCTTACCATATCTAACGACATGAAAATTGACGTGCTAGAGCCATTGCAATATCTAACGTCATTGGATTGGCAATGTCCGTTTGTTATTGACCATAGCGCCCCGGAATCTTTTTGTGGCCTTTACCTATTTTATTATTTCAGTGTAAGCAAACAGCACAAAACTTTAAGCGATTGGACATCTAATTTTCCAAGCCTTGAAAAAATACGATTTTTTCACTTGGAAGCATTTGGTTGGACCCCATTACCATTTAAGATAAACATAAACACCATTACTTACTTGACAATATTTCGAAGCAAATCGAATACATTCGTGTCTATTTCTCTCTTCATACCACAAGATGTAGATTTACGACAAGATTTTCAGACCTGGCTCAAATACGTTTCTGAGGGAAGGCCATCGAATATAACACTGCTCCTGGATGATATAGTTCCAAAACTAATTAAAAATGCTTTTCAAAATGCAAAAATACAGTCCCTAAACCTGACAATTGCAAAGTACTTGATGCCAGATTGTGATTTTAATGAAAGTATTGAAGTAGAAACTTTGTTCTACAATAGTGGCACTGATACAATGAAAAACGTTTTTTCCTGTTTCAAGGGAATAAGAACTCTGTACTTGAACAATAGTGCTTCCCCGCTGAGATACATCGAAAGAGAAACCTTCAGAGGCTTGGAATCTCTTCGAGTCCTTGATTTGAGCAGGAATAATATTGTGTTTGTTTCTGAACATATAATCAGTAGTTTGCCAAAGCTCAACTACTTAAACATAGCTCACAATTCACTTTCAGTGAACACAGATGTTTTGGCCAATTTCTCCAGTCTATCGGAATTTCGTTTTGATTGGCATGACGAAATGTATTCATATTCTCGAGGCTGTTGTCGAGAACTTCGAGAAACGCATTTAGCCGACCCTTTCCAATTTGGGGCGGGCGACTGCATTTCGTCACGGCAAAGAAGAGATGTATGTAATTTTTATTATCGTGACGGATATTTGATCAAATGTGCATTTCAAAAGAACAAAAAGAAAGGCAGATATAAAATAAATGACTACAGGATCATGTGCAATTGTGATCCGAGTAAAATGCATATTCTTGACATGAGAACTTCCAGCATTTCTTTCACTGCCAGAGAACCCAATATCAGGTTCCAATCATTGACTGAGATGAAGGTTAGAGTAATTGACCGTGTTTATTGTGTACTACATGTACCTTCATTGATTTATGTAGATCTTTCTTACTCTACCCTGAACATTAACAATGCCCACATACAATTTGAAGAAACTGATAATTTAAAAGTCGCAAACTTTAGCCATACACAGTTTGATAGAAGAAACGTTAATGAGCAATGTGACATGCAAACAAATAATGCTATTTTTCAATCATTTATAAATTTAGAATTCTTAAATGTATCATATTCTGGAATTGCCATACTCTGTAAGTATTATTTTCAACAGTTGACGTCTTTGAAAGTGTTGGATGTATCTCACAATGAGATTGAAATTGTTGGAAGTAACATATTTGCATTTAACACAAAGTTGGAAACGCTCGATCTCAGTAGCAATAAGCTTTCCATGGTAGCCCCGGAGACCTTCGACAATCTGATAATGCTATCACGTTTGTATTTTGAAAATAATCCTTTGAATTGCCATTGTGACATGGTTATTCAAAATTGGATGGAAAATACCGAGACACTTTCTTTTACGTTAGATGGTTCTCTCCCATGGCAAACATACCAATGCATGGAACCGAAAGCTTTATCTGGTAAACCAGTTATGATGATCGATGAACACAGAATAGAATGTTACATGGTATACATTGTCCCAACTTCACTGATAGTATTAATAGTGCCGATTATCTTAATTGGCCGTGTGCTTTGGAAAAAACGTTGGCATCTTGTTTATAATGCATACAAGAGGATTAACAGATTGAAGCAGGTCTACCCACTCTACTTTAGGATCAAAGACGAAAGAGAGTATGAGTTCGACGCTTTTATCAGTTTCTGTGAAGAAGATTCCGACTGGGTTGACGAGCAGCTCCAACCTATACTAGAAGAAGAACTAGAACTCGCACTTTGTATCCACACTAGGGACTTCCACGGCGGAAAGGACATATTCGCAAATATCGAGGAAAACATCAAAAAGAGCAGAAAGATAATATTCATTATATCAGAAAATTTCGTGAAAAGTTCCTTTTGTGATTTTGAAATGCGATATGCGTTCTCGATGATGTTGCATGCGCTCCATAAAGAGAGCATTCTTGTGTTTATTATGTTAGAGAAAGTGCCTCAGAAAGATATGTCGGACATACTGAAATTCTTCATCAATACCAAAACTTACCTTGCTTGGCCAGGAAGGGATGCAAACAATGTCGAAAGAGAACATTTTTGGCGACAATTGAGAGAAGTTGTTGAAGATGAACAGTAACTTTTCCTTTCAGAAAGCATATATTGATTTTGAACACAATGCTACCCTTGTGATGTAAAAAGGGAGGCGGGTATATTGATCGATTGCCATCGTCAGATACATAACATTCATCGAGGACTGATTCTTGACAGTATGTAATTATACGATTAAAATTTGCTTCGCAGTCGATATGATATCCGTATGGAATAGTATAAATAATTTTGTCAAATTATTTGAACAGGAGAGGCAAGGCATTACATTATATTTGCTGCATGCTATTTAGCTTTCACTAACTAGATCTAACAAACTAAAAAAATGGCCGACAAAGTGAAACAAGATTTTATTTCAGTGTAAATTTATTGTAGTATCTTATACACTCTTTTTATAGTTTCACGTATTTACTAATTGATATGCAAGCTATCTATATAATCTCCCAATTGATAGCGTAAAATCAGAGGTAAAGAGCTAATTTGTGTATAAATTGTAAGCGCTATAACCTATGTTAGAATAATTTTCAATTTGAAAATGAGTACTTGTTTCTATTCCTTTTAGAAATATCTCTTCTATAAGTAACTAAATCTCCATGGAAAATATAGTCAATTAGTCAAACAATAGAAAAAAATAGCACTACGTTTTATTAGCAATACTTTCTGAAACCCATTTTATCCATGTATATATTACTTTAATATAAAGTTTGTGTGTGTGATATAATAGCGAGTATGCATGTGAGATAACATCTTGAACTCTATACGAGTGGAGGGGTCTTTGTCAGAAAATTATAACAACTTGGCTTGGTTATTGATCAATACCAACCCTTTCTAAGGAGGGGGAATTAGCCGAACGGTTTTTACAGTGATGTTTTCGCGAAGTGCCGTGTGCCACGCGAGAAATTCCTGAATTCTATCAGCATGTTTTCCTTGAACACAAAATAGTTTTTCATACTTATTTTGACTGTAATTTTGCTATTTTATGTTTGCTGTACTTTTTATAAGCATATTTTCACTTTTATCCAGAGTTATACCATTTGTTAATGCGCATTTATCTCGGTTTGGATATTCCACTTTAGTGCTTTACGTGAAACTACTTTGGAAAAGCTGCAAGGAAGAACGACACAAAATCAGTGAATATGAACCCTTTTTTAGCCATCTAAGTCAAGATATTCGAAAGTTTTGGGTTCTCTCCATCAATTTAAGTTTCATTGTATTGACCAATCAAACAGTTACACAGTAGCTGTTGATGTCTAAGTCATATTTTGATGGCTCATTATTTCAAGTAAGTATTTTAATGTTGGTGAATATACATGTAATAGCATTGCGTGTTTATGTTAGAATATAATATCTTTCACTTATCGTACGATGTTACCAATACAGTTATTTTTAATTATTTTAGTGACACTAGCATTTGACCTCTATGATACCAATTTCGACTACTAACAACAAGAACAGGGCTATCAATCATAAGAATTTTAGCTTTGTAAGCTGTCATGCTGTTTTCGATCAGCAGTAATTGTCAATGAGTACTGATATCAATCACAGTAACTGTTGATGTACTTACATAACGATTTTGACAGTTTGTATTTCATTCAATCTGTATCCTTTTTATGAAAGTGGTACCAATTCTAAACTTTTTGTTTCTTTATGTTATCATTTTGTTTTGGATTAATTATCACTGTATACAACAAGATATGATGTAATTGCATTATTGAGCCATTTTTTTCAAAATAAAGCTTTGTCATAATACCAACACATTATACACTTGTTCATATTTTACCTATTACTGTGAAACATATTTTAGCACAAGTGTAAAACTTGAACACTGAATGTACTACCATATGAATCTCATATTATGATAGAGCAATGCCTGAATTACCTATATGATTATACAAATTCAAATATTTACGAGCGGGCAACGATTGTTTTCTTGAAATGTTTCTTTATGTCATTGCAGGTACAGAGGAATGGTGACACCATGATCGAGCATAGTAACACATGCTCATACTGTACCGCAATTTCTTGGCTCCCTCATTCGACAAAGGGGTGTAAGAGAGTGTTTGACGGGGAACAATACGATTTTTGTTTTATTATTACCTAATTGCCATTGCAAAAGGTCTTTTACGAATCGTAATTATCATATCATCAAATATGCAATGGTATTACACTTGATCTATGACCTTTAATTAATAGGTGGCGGCCTTTGAATTTTAATTTTTGCACAGGTTGGCCAAGAATAACTTAATTGGTACTTTCGGTAGCTCATAGTTAATGTAGTCGGGAATAGATCCATCGCGGTCTTAATAGAGGAGAATAATGCGCGACGGTATAGTTCTACTATCATATCTGAAATTGTATAAATACAGTTTGAACTCGAAGTTGAGTAAATTATAAAAATACTGGTCTCCTTAAGATAGCGAAAATGTTACCGTAGTGGTGTTTGGGTGATGAGAAAAGCAAACATTATGCACATTTGAGTCGAGAAGTCGTCAACAAACGTATGTTTGTTAAGTTTAACCAGTTAAAAAGTCATGGTCATTTAAACTGTTGTGCTGTTGACTGCACACCCTATAAAACTGTCAAACCTTCTTTTTGAATTTTGATAACAAAGAGGGTCTGTTTGGCCACATGTATTATTGTACCACTGGTGGCATATTGCCGGGTTCTTCGTTCGCCACGTCAATGAGCTTAGTCGTAGCCAACTTCATCGGGAACCGAAACCCTGTGAGTGGAATACCAACAGAAATGTAAATAAAAAAATCCTACCCTATCTCTACTGAAGTATACTTGCACACTTCGACAATAATCTTACTACTTGTTGAACAACATAATTCTGAATATTTGACAGCCATCAGACGAATCACTCTTAACTTTTAATTGAACTAACTTCTATTTATTACTTCTATTTAGTGTTTTGAAATTTCCTTTACTAGTTCAAGATGATAGCTTCTCTGTATGTACGTGCATTTTCAATAACATAAACACACTTGACTAGTGATCAGACCCTCGTTCCTTGTTCATGAACACGGCTCTATGATCACTATGGTTTGACCTTTCATTGCATTGCGCTAGGACGGCTTGGCGTGTATGAGGACCTTTATCAGATTATGAAGGTAGGCTCACTTTCTACTTTCCTTTTCAAAACTCCACGAGACCATCGCAGACACCTAGTATAGTTATGAGTTACACAGTGCTCGAAATTAAATTTTTCCCCTGGTAGTCCACTTGGGCTAGCATTTTCTGAAGTTGGTAGCCCAGTGACAATGGCTAGTAGCCCATGCATTTTGTAGTTTAGGGATATTTTTTCCCTTATCCAGGCAAGAAAAGACCTATTTTTCAAGAGTCTGTGCATGTGAATTATCTGTTCATTTGATGTAAATATTTGTACACCTTTAACACCCGAAGGAATCAAGTAATATGGTATGAATTGGACAGCATTGACACTTAAAAGTTTAGTGATGTATTGACAACCCGTTTCATACTCAGAGTTGCATGCAAATTTTGACAGTCGCCATGACAACGACTTTATCTCAGTCGATGAGATATACACTGTAGCACAGTATTGCTAAAATACAGCATGGTATTTCTGTTCAGGAGAGGAGACAATAATTTCGGATAACTGTGATTGATTCATTGTAGTGAAATGCATTTTCATTGGCCATAATTTCCTGTGCCGGTCAACCAAGTACATAATTTCAGATAATGAATCTCTTTTTTTTTTTGCAAAATTCAACTGCACTGTCGTCTTTGCAATTTGCATAACAGAGTCATTATCTGGTCTTTCTGTGTCCAGCTAGCTAGCTAGCTTAGTTTGACTGCATTCAGCTCGTCCGAAAGTGACGGACATCGCATGCCCAGTTATAGTTCTGAATGAATTTCATGTCCGAGGCTTTGGTAGTCCGTGTGGGCTACCATTTCATGGATTTTGGTAGCCCCAGGGAAAAGTTGGTAGTCTGTGGACGCGGGACTACCGCTAATTTCGGGCCCTTATTACACTATTGGGCACTGCATTTATAATTTTTATCGCCATGGCGAAAAAACGTACGATCGTAAAAAAAGCAGTTGTCATCTATTTTATTTTCCTTACCTGCAGCTCTGCCGCCAGCCTTTAATATACTAGGACGCGGTATGGGAGAATCTACATCTACATTGCGCTTACAAAAACAACAGCCAAACAATACCATACTAAAACATGTATATGCAAACTACACACAACAAATTACTAGTATAAACTGCAAATAACTTCCCAAGGGGCCATTTGATCTTAACGGCACTTCGAAAAAGGCAAAATATCAACAGGTTTAACTCGGAGAACACGCCCATATCTTACTTTTACTGGGCGATAATTTTCAGTTGAACAGCGATATGAACATATATGACCGTGACCGTATTTAATTCAAAGTAAAATCATTGGGTGATTTCTGTAGATACTTCCAATCGGCTGTGTTTATATACAATGTGAACGTCGTTTCTGCTGATTGAAAACCTAGGATAGCATATGTATTATGTTCAATTATTTTTACGTTAACGGTGACAGGTTCAGATAAGATATGGGTGAGATGTCACTCGAATCCTAGTAACCAAACAATTGCATCATTAAAGTGTAACCAGTCGCCCTAATTATACTACTACTCCCTTTAGACGTTGGAGTCACCATCATATGTCATGACGAAGAGCAGGTGTTCACATGAATAAGTAGACAGCACTGTCTGCAAATGTAAGCCACCATTGTTTGTATGGTACATGAAGACCGTCGGGCGAAGATGGGGTTGATTTTCAGAGGTTCACCTTTAATTTACCTGTGTGGCAATAATTAAGTGTATCACCTTTGCATTGCCTCATACACTGATACGTTTATTATCTTTTCACATAATTTATGACCAAAGGTGAAGAAATCAATTGTATTCAAAAATTATTATGAAAAGAAGAGAAAACAAAACAAAACGAAACAAAACAAAACGCCTAAACTTCGTCCAGATAAATAATAGAATTCAAAACGTATCAATTCACAGCGCAAATGCAAGATCTTTTGGAGTAACATATTTGCAGCATCTATGCGACCTAATGATAATGAAATCCTTCTTCAATAAACAGAATTGCAAAATGCACAAATGTAAACTTAAGATGAAAATATATTACACTCTGACCATCTTTTAAACATATACATACATTTTCTTGCTGGGTTCAATTAATATTTCGATAAAAATTAATATTGCAGATTCGCTGTCTTTGTGTTTGCAACATGGGTGTTACAATTCTAATATTGCTTGATTGACATGTAGTGCGGCTTTGGTATTGGTGAACACGACTATTCGATCAGTGTTGGCAACTCAGTAAATTCTTGATCGGATATAGTTTAAAAGATGGTCAGGGTCTAATATATGATATATGATAATGAGATACATGTTATTCAAATCTCTCATTAACTATCTACAACTACAGTACTATCTTACCATGTTATGAAGTACATTGTATATATAACTGGCAGATTTCTGTAGACTAACAAGATTATCCAGCTTTTCAGTTCTTTTTAAGACCGAGAAATAGAAATTAAGGAAAGTCAATTTCCTAGTGGCTCTTTCTTTAAACCATGTATTGTACCTTTCCCGGAAAAGGTGATGTTTTGTTTGTTGGTTTGTGCACTGTTACCTGCAGATGTATCTGATCAAGAGAAACGAGGAGTAAATTACAAGTACTGTCATTATGAACTGAAGAATACAGCAATGGCATTTTTATTTTGACTGTTCAAAGCTATGCCTGAAACAAATACCGGAGTTGTTACAGACTACTACGGTAGACTTGTATATATACTCAGCAAAAAATACAGATAAAAGTTCCTTTCAGCATTTGTCTAATCTTAAGAGGTTTCATATTAGCTTTAACAACGCAAGTGTATCCACTGTGGGGAGTTTTAAATCTACCATATCTAGAAGTATTAGAACTACCCTTTAATGGTATTCGATCAATTCCATGCAACACTTTCAGAAAGCCAAATAATTCGAAAGTTCTTAAGATTTTTTATGTCGTTGGTACAGATTTCGGCGGCATTTCTTTGAATGGTTTAATGAATCTAGCATCTTTAGAATATACGGTGTCTTCAATCGGGTTCGTGCTCACTCCATACGGTATCCAGTCACCTAAAAGTTATTACTTACTCAAAAAACACGCCTGTAGATGACTTTTGAGGTCTTAAAAATATTGAAACATTGAGATTGTGGATTAATTGAAAAATAAATGATACCGAACCTCTTTTTAATACACTGCATGAAAACCCAATAATTCAGATAAATTCACATTAATGAGTTGCCTGTATTATAGAACAATACACGTGAATTCACATGAATCCACATGAATACAGGCTTGTTTAATACAAAAAATGGATTCTTCACTGTATTCATCTGTATATGCACTCTTGAGATAAAATACAGGCAATAATCCATGTTAATACAGTTAGTATTATTGGGTTTTCATGCAGTGATAATTGTCCGAATTTATCATTAATCAAAAACCAACTACACCAAAAGCGCTTAGACTTGTCGTTTGGAAAAATCTCTTGTCTTGAGGGTCCCAATGTCTAAGTCTCCAGTACAGTAACGAATGGCATAATTGAGTTGGACATCCCATTCAATGTAAATCTCACAGAAATCAAACCTACACTTTTATAGCCATGAAAAATTTGAGGCATGTTAATGTCGAAGTCTCATTTCGCTGGAGGGCCATTGAAGCATCAGCCTTCGCTGGTTCTTTATAGTCTTGAACTTCATGTCATAAATAATGGGTATCTTACTGCCTTGAACGAAATTCAATTTACTCATCTGAATAATATCACATTTTTGGATTTGGCGAGCAGCTCTTCAAGAACGTTTCGGGGCCTTAAAAGTGTTTCTTATGTAAATCTTTCTCATCTCCCACAAACGTCAACTCTACTGCTTTTCAGGAACTAACGACAGTTTTTCTAACAGAACCCCAGACCTCCATAATCTGTCAATGCTATTGTATGTGTACTTTGAAAATAATCCTTTGAATTGTCTATTGCGAGTCATTTATTTGAAGATAGGTGGAGTCTACCAAGGCCCTTTCATTCACGTTGGACAGTCCTCTTCCGTGGCAAACATATTAATGCATGGAACCGAAAGCTTTATCTGGTAAACCAGTTATGATGATCGAAGAAAATCTTATAGAGTGCTGCAAGAGGCAGGTAGTTGCAATACCACTCATGCTGTTGGTACTGACGATTATCTTAATAAGTCGTGTGCTTTTATAGTGCATACAAGAGGATTATACAAACTTAAGCCACTCCACTTTCGGTTCGAAGACGAAAGAGGGCATAAATTCGATGCTTTTATCAGTTTCAGTGAAGGAGATTCTGATTGGGTTGAAGAGCAGCTCCACCCTATGCTAGGAGAAGAACTAAAACTCCTATTTGTATTCGCACTCGAAACTTTCACGGCGGAAAGGACATATCCGCAAATATCGAGGAAAACATCAAACAGAGTAGGAAAATCGTATTCGTCGTATTGAAAAAATTTGTTAAAAGTTCCAATTGTGATGTTGAAATGCGATATGCGTTCTCGATCATGTTACATGTGCTTGACAATAAGCGCATTGTTGTGTTCATTATGTTGGAGACTTGCCTAGCCTGTGAAACATATGTCAGACAGACTGAAGTTCTTTTTTAATAGCGAGACATACCTTGCTCTGCCAGGAATGGATGGAGACGATGCTGAAAGGCGACATGTTTGACAACAACTGAGAGAAGTTGTCACAGATTCTGACTTTTTGTGAATTTTTCTATCCATATTCCATGTATCTATTTTGTTTGTAATCGAAACTTAATGTTGTTCAGACGTCAACTTATCTGCACAGGAATAGTATGTAGTGTATTAACACAAAGTGATTTTATACTGTGTTAATTAGGCACACCCTTTTATGTGACCCTTGACCGGGAGTTGAATAAAGGTCAGGTTGTGTTGAGACCAAATATGGCGCCGCTGTGTTAAATCTGAGTGTTGTCGCTGAATCCGGGCCATCTTCTGTCTCGCAGGAGACAGAACTGTTCAACTGGCGACAAGGATGAACTATAATTATTAGTCCTTCCGTCGGTGAAGCTGAAAATGGCTGTGAATATTGAGTTAGGCGGGACTGCTGCATTTGATCGGAAGACCCACCCGAGCAGTCAGGCACCACGTTGGCCGAGATGGAAAAAGTCGTTCGCATTTTTCGTGGTAGGAAAGGGAGTAAAACACGATGCTTAAAATAAAGCCCTGCTCATGCATTGCGCTGGACTGGACGTTAAGGATGTTTTTTAAATGTTGGAAGACCCAGGTCCCGGTGTGTAGGCAGATAGTCATGACGATACAGCAGGTAGTTATGCTAACTGACGTTGAGGGCACTGCAGGGTTGAGGTATAAAATTTGACATGAAATTGACCTCACTTATCAGATTACCAGAACGGCTGTTAGTGTGAAACTGAGAAGGTGTACTGCCATCGTTGGCGACTCAAGTGCTAGTTAGCTCACGTGTGTAAACACGTGGGCTAATGTCATAGCGATGTCTGTCTGTCTGTCCGTGTGTGTATGTGTGTGTGTGTTAGTATGTGTGTGTTTGTCTGTCTGTCTGTCTGTTTACACGATAACTCAAAAACGCCTGAACGGATTCAAGTAAGATTTGGTACACAGGTACCATATGCTACTTGCAAGAACTGATTAGAATTTTGGTTAGTGTGGCTTGCATATTAATGAAGTTATGCAATACCGTTTTTTTTTTCCATACAATGGTTGCCCTATGGAGACGGTAATGACAGTGAAGGCATATATCAAGAAATACTGCACAAAATTTCATGAAACTTTTCACAGATGACAATCTAAGAACATTATGATGATACTGTGAGTGTCATGTCAATTATCTTCTCATTTGCATATTTAATGAACTTTTATTATTAGTGAGATAACTCTGAAATTCCCGCACCAAACTTGATGATACTTGCAACAAATATTGATCTGATATGTATATATATATAATTATACTTAGAAGCATTAGGCAGTGTCAAGTTAATAAATAGCTCATTTGCATATTTTATGAATGTTTGTAATTAGTCATATAACTCCGATATAACCTACCAAATGTGATGAAATCTGCTGCAGATACTGATCCGACTGATATCTAACTGTAGTTAGTGTAAAGCATTTAGTAGTGTGAAATTAATTAAGGGTTCATTTGCATATTTAATAAACTTTGTAATTAGTGATATTACTCCAAAATTACTGTGTTAATTTTGATAAAACTTGCTACAGATGTTGATCTTATAAATATCCTACTGTACTGAGAAGCATTGAGCAGTGTCAAGTTAATAATTAGCTCATTTGCATATTTCATGAAGTCTTATAATTAGTCATATAACTCCGAAATAACTGCATCAAATGTGATGAAAACTGCTGCACATACTGATACGACAGATATCTAACTATGTTGTAAAGCATTTAGTAGTGTAAAGTTAATTAAGGGTTCATTTGCATATTTAATAAACTTTGTAATTAGGTATATAACTATGAAATTTCGGCACCAACATTTTGTGAAACGTGCTACGGATATTGATTTGATAAATACTTAATTGTGCTATGAATCATTTAACAGTGTCAAGCTAATTTAGGGTTTATTTGCATATTTAATGAACTTTGTAATTAGTGACATTACTCTAAAATTACAGCATTAAATTAAATAAAACGTGCTACAAATGTTGATCTGATGGATATTAAAAAAGGCTATCTGCCAAAGTTGCAGTGAAACATTCAATAAGTGATAAATTTGGGTGAATTATTAAATAACTAATAGTTGCCGCATAGAAAATACCGTGTATAACATGTACATAGGCTGGAAAATCACATTGCAAGTACGTGCACAGGGAGCATGTCATGTGGGTGCAAACCTGTCATAGTGGTGCCATTGCGACATACACCCTCTGTGGTTACGTCTGTTGTGCTAACTAATTATACTTAGTCGTGAAAACTATGGACTGTGGCATGCATAATTAATTATGAAATTTAATGAAAGGGCTTTTTACAGACAGGATGTGATTGGCTATTTTTGACCCTTGACCTTTATCATATATTTATAGCGTAATTTTGCGTATAATCCAAGTGGGTTTATACTCAAAATGGGATTAGACATAGAAATGCTACAGATGCAATGAAATAGCTTCTGTTACACATGAAAAACAAATATGTCATTTTTGGGTGTAATTGTGCAATTTGTAAACATTGCATGTGGACCCAAAATACAGTGAAAAAATAATGTTTGATAGCTGTCATTTTTTTTTTTCAGGTGTAAGTATTCCAAATTTAACTGACCTTATTCAGATACCTCATTTGCATAATGATTGGTTGGCATATCTACAGCAGGTTAATGTGAAAAAGCCCTGAGAACGCTCGATGCGTAATTTGACACATATTTCACCAACTAAAACAGGATGAGACCGAAACTGTCGATCAATTAGTTAACCGGCTAAGGAGACTAGGGAAAAACTGTAATTTCAGAGATCTTGACGACCAGATACGCAATCAGGTGATTGACAAGTGCAAGTCGAGTACACTGCGTTGGAAATTGCTTGAAAAAGGAACGACTCTGACCATAAAGAGCTTGCGAGGTTAGCTAGAGCTATGGAGGCCGTAGACATCCACATTCGCCAAATGGAGGGCGCCACTGCCAAACAAGAAGTAAATACAGTTTACGCAAACTAAGCCAAAGAAGTCTGCAATAGTAGGTAAGAAAAAAGGCCGCTGTTTTCGCTGTAATGGTGAAGGTCATTTTGCGAAAGACAAAGATTGTCCAGCATAATCGGCAACATGCAACAAATGCCATAAAGTCGGACATTACGCAAGTGTTTGTAAAACAAAACAGAGTACCCAGGGTACGAGACGTAAAAGTGACAATGACAAAGTGCAGCCTCAACAAAGTCACAGGCAACTAAGAGTACGTTTTCATAGTTGACGAAAATTCAAGGGTGACACCGTGGATGCAAAAATAAGTGGTGTGACGATAGCGGATATGCTAATTGACTCTGGTGCCATATGCAATATTGTGAACGAAGACGTGTTGAAGTCATTGAAGTCCCAGGGTATTAAGTGCAAACCTGAGCTGACCTCGAAGGTTAACCATACAATCGCCAACAGGTGTGAGGTATAGACGAAACACGTCACATGTAAAGAAATTGTATAATTCTGACGAGATACAGGAGAATCTACATGATCAACCCACTGTGAAAATGGGGGATGAAGTTGGGGCCGAGTCGTGAGAACCAGTTGTGCCTGAACAGCATTCTCGACTACAACGTGTTATTTGTCAACCAAAGTATTTGGATGACTGGTCAAACCACGAATGGGTAAGAATAACTCCCAGGTTTGCCAGCATTGGTTTTAAAGGGTAGTCCACCCCTTGCCCAAAGTTAGCTTTAGTAATTGTTATGATGTTGATTTGGAAATTTCGTGTTTAAACTTTTTGTCATTGTGTTAACTCGACTTTGAGTAGTTAAAAGTGTTATTTTCAGAGATGAACGGAGGACACCAAAAGCGACTGAGACAAGTATGGACATGAACTCTCAGTGAAGGTGGTACGTTATCCGAAAAAAAGGAAGTGATGTAGTGTATTAACCTAAAAAAGTTTTTTACTGTTTTTTTTTTATTTTTTATTAGGCACACTCTTGTATGTGACCCTTGACCGGGAGTTGAATATAGGTCAGGTTGTGTTGAGACCAAATATGGTGGCACTTTGTTAAATCTGAGTGTTGTGGTTTAATCCCGTCAATCCCTTGTCTCGCAGGAGACAGAACTGTTCATAGTAGAGTATCCCAGTCGCTGGCGGTAACCAGATCAAACAAAACTAAAAGCCAAGGACCGACTAAACGTAATAACATTTTTTTTTCAAACAGTGACCTACTTAAACGCTTTTCGGACTTCAGTTGTTTTGGCATATGGAAAGGCAACCATCAGTCTCTTAATCGATCAGAAATAGCCTGAGATTAGGAGTTAATACTACGCTAAAATTTTAATCTGCCTGTATAATATTGTGACTTTACTTTGTGCAAAGTAATTAACGTTGCTTTTGCTTAAGATGTGAAACAAGCTATTACGTCTAGCAGGGCTTTCACTAAGTTTTTTATCAACAGGCTGAAAACATTTTTCAGGCGGCTAGTTAAGGCAGTGACCTTCGGTCGCTGCGGCCGATGACCGAAGGTCATCGGCAGGGGGGAGAGCTCGAGAGGGGGATGTGCCCTCCTCTCTAAGGGGGGGGGGGTGGTTTAGGGGGTCTCCCCTTGAAAATTTTGAGATTTTGTGGCTTTTTTACAGCTATTTTGTGGCTTTCTAGATGCCTTTCTATGGATTTAAGGAGCTAAATTTATTCAGCATTTTATCAAGTTTGATAGCTATTTTGTTTTTTGTAAAATCATTAAAACACAAACAGTGAAACAAAAATCCAAGGACAGCAAGTTGCAAAAAGTGACTGAGGAAGAGACCGCACACCGGTTTCGAAACGTAACGTCAGAGGATCACGCTGTCATTTGACAGCCAGGTTACGGCTACGTATCCCCATGACTTATATCTACATCGGGTACCAGTAAGGGTGATCAAATCACTTGCAACATCATCACAGCTGCAAACAATAGAATGCGCACTGTAGGACTTACGCGTCCACAGTATGGGACCGTGCTCCCTCTAAAAATTACACCATGGTTATGATGGAAACCTATATTGTGATTAACAATGTTTTTAAAAATCCAAACAAAATAATGTGAAAAGGACATATTTCTCATCAAATTGTGATTTTCCCCATTTTACATATTGGGAGGGGGTGATGTCATGCCAGGAAATGCCAAGAGGATTGACCGGTTGACCCCGCTGTTAATTTTATGCCGAAAATTACGATAACAATGCTTGGTCGAATGACGCAGTGCCTTGAGGGTGGGATCGCCAGTGGTATAGGGGGAGGAGTACCTTCCTGATGGTGATAAGTGGTGCAGATTACCGTCGCCTAGGTGACTGGCGTATACGCGTGCCAAAAGACACCTATGGTTGATTTCCTGTTGACCAGTCGGATGGCAGAGTTGCAAATACCTGGACTGAACCATTTTGTTTTTTGTGGGTGTCGGTGGTACTTTGACAATAAAAGTAAAGATGCACACATATTGAGTTTATTGTCTTGTTTATGAGCGGCCAGTATTTCCAACAGCATAAATTATGTGCATTTGCCCTAGAAGAAATAAATAATTTCGAATAAAACATCGCGAATGTAACCACATTCCTTAAGCTCGACGTACACTTAATTGTCCCAAAGAAACATGGAATCGCCCGACTGAAGAGATGAGTTTTGCCAAACCGCGTATACAGAAAAAGTGGCAGATGACTTTATTTTTAGAATCATAGACAGTATAGCGAGATGTAAAAAATGTGAAAGAGGCTCCCCACCTAACTATCCTAAATGTTTTTGTGTCGAGTTTGTGTTTGATTCGTTTCGAAAATGTGTTCCTACATTCTTTTCCGATTGTTTGTGTTAATGAAATGTTTGTTTCGCTTTGGATATTTGTAGAGAAGTTTGGATTAGTGTGTACGGTAATGTTTTGTTTGTGTGGGGAAAGCTTATGGCGAGACGCAGCCGGACCTATGTTGTTACAAAAGTTGATAGAGTCGCCCTTTGACGCTTGCGTTTGCTAAACCCGAGTGTGGTTTCTCATCAGTCGCAGTGTAGATTCTTTCCTTAGTTTGTGTTTGTGAAAATTTATTTTAATGCATTTTAGTGGTCTTGCTCTTCGATTAGCGAGGCAAGTATATTAATTTTTGGTCACGTTGTGAGTCCGTTTGGTGGTTCGGTTTGTTTGTTCTATGTTTCTTTACTTCGGTAAATTTTGTTTTGACTGGTGTGTCTTTTAGATTTTTGCGGAGGTTTGTGAATTTTTAGGCAATAAGTACCACTGCGGGGTACGGATTTTATGTTTTTTGGATCAAGATACAAGTATCCTGGTGGATGTGCTTGTTCTCGTACATTTTGATTAATAGTTCGTTTACTTTGTTTACTGTTTGTTCTGGCTTATTGTGTATAATACTGAGTGTTGCGTAATTGCCTTTCCCATTCGAGTACGTAATCGTTTGTGTTGACAATGACGAAAACCCGACCTTTGTCGAAGGTTTTTTTCCCGAAATTTGTCTATTGTTTGTAAGCTGGTTTCTCGCTATTCTTTGGCACGCGACATGTTTTGTTTCCTTGTTTGAAAGGGTATCTCTAGAAATGCGAGTTTAGCAGCTTCAGATAGCTTTCAAGTTTTTGTTTTTTTTGTTGTTCGTGGAGTCCAATTTGACTTTTCTTTGAATTGGTGTTGTTGCGATTGTTTGTGTCTCACGATGTAGCGTAGTCACATTTTACGACTTTATTTGTTGAAATCCTGAGGTGGTTTTATTCTGTTTGGTTTTGTTGGTGTCCGAATGAATTGTAAGGCTTTTGCCTAGTACTATTTTTCGGAGTTTCATTGTTTGAGCGATGATAGGTTGTTATTGAATTTTATGTTGTTGTCGGCTTTTCTTTGGAAATAGCTGATTTATTTCCACGGCCATTTTTTCTGTTACGTTACAGTGATTGTTTATTTTGTATTTAATGTGTGTTCAGTTGTTTGTTATGTGTACGATTTTTGTTATTTCTTTTAAGTGTTTGTGTGTTCTATGTCATTTTATGGTTTTTTGGTAGTTCTCTTTTTGGAGAATTTGGTGGCCCTGAAAAGGGCCGCTTGGTATGGGTTTTTGTTAGCGCTTGGCGCGTTTGTTTTGGCGTTGAGCCTAGCTTTTTTATGCTTCTTTTCGCCGATTCGATGTGCTTGGTGAGTTGGTGTTTGCCGCCTTGTCATCTGTGTGTGCGTACATGGACAGTCTGCACAGCCCTTGAATGTGGTCTCGATTTTGATTTTGATTTATGTTTTCACATGGATTCACAAAAAGTTTCGCCACGGTGTTCATTTTTGCCCAGGAATTCCATCTACCCACCCTTTGCAGAGTAGTAAGCTTATGGGGCAAGTAAACATGGATGCGCCGGTGCGATTCAACGATCAACCTGTATATCGGATCGAAGTCAACAATTTTACGGCTCGGACTATGATTTTACAAGTTTATATAAAAAGTATAAGGCGCGGGGTATTATATATTGACTGATTACTGTAGCTATGATAGGCTACGTACATTCAGGACGGGGCAACGGCGGGCAGTAATTAGTAGGCAAAACAGGTGGTTTTCACCGTGGGCAGAACTCGGTGCAATGATACTGAACATTAATAGTAAGCCTGTCACCTTAAAGGTAATGCTGTAGGTGAAACAAGGACTTCAAACGCACGATGGTACAAACAACACCACAAGTGAAACGTACACATAGAAATACACGCGTTCCTACGTTGTGCCCACCCGGGCCACGCGATTAAAATATGACTGATACTGCTGGATAGTGTTAATTGGGTCGGTAAACAGTCAAGTAATAGTTTAATTGACTACCTCGGTGATTGGCAGGTCGTGTCCACGACGCATATGCAAAGCAGGCCAAAAGACAAAAGCCCCCAAAGATATTGACAGCTGGCCAGGGGTCACCATGAATACGTAATGACGCTTCACTACGCAAAACTGCGTAGTCTAGCCCTTCTTAACCGTCAAATCATCTTTGCATTTTCCCTCATGTTAAGCGATGTGCAATATCTAAAGAATAATTTATGTGAAAATAAACAAAATGTTTGGATCGGAAGTCTAAATAATTCTGCTAAATATGGATAAGGCGAAGTCATTACATTAACGTTTGCAGCAGTTTTAACTGCTGTTTTGAAAGGCCTGAGAAGTGATAATTTAAATTCTTATGCACATTTTCAGCGGAAAAATAGCTAAAACTTTCATTTATTATTTAATGTGGAAGATGTAAATAAAACAAGTGCAGCATTGCAAGAAAGGAACTGAAAGAAAATATATCAGTTTGGGCAACGTTACTGGAGATTCATAATTTATGTCATTCGAACGGGATAAAGTCGGTGTATTTTAAATCCTTCTAGCTGCCAAATTAATCTGGTGACATATTGATTTTTGTCGTACTGTCATTCTCACATTTAAGTAATACTGTTGAAGAAAAATAAACGACATTTTGTTGTAAAAAAAAATTAATGGCTCGATCACCCTTAACTCGCACCTTTTCCAATCTGCCCAGAACAAACTCGTCCGATAACAACTCGGCTGATACCAACTCGCCCGAATTCAATTTGTTATTTTTCATGAGTACCTCGTCCGGACAAATCATCGACTTTAAATGACGTTCGGCTAGTTAAATGGAAGGATTCACGACGCAAGATACTTGAAATCGACAACAACGATCGGCCAAAACACGTGCAGGAAGGTGACTAACGCAATGGTATTGCGCAGATATGATACCGGGTATCGACTATGATTGCTTTCGCTACTGCGTACAATATGTTGAATTTGTGACGTATTGGAACTTATTTTGTAATTTTCATATGGTAGAATATTGTTTTCTTCATTAGAGTCGAGGAAGAGCAGTTTATTTAGCTGAAATGTGGTGAATATTGGCAAAAAAAGTCCTGCTTGCCAATAGCCAATTTCAGGCTCCCAATTTTTGACAATCGCTGTCAGTGAACACTCCATAAATTTTACAACACAAGGTGCGTAGAATGTATAACACCTGATCTCAAACAAAGGGTGAGTTTGTTTCTGGTGAGTTGGTTCTGAGCGGGTTGGAAAAGGTGCGAGTTGACTGTAATCCATGATTAAGAGCCAGACACACAAAAACAAACATAAACACAGTGAACGACACATATAGTATAGGTGATGTGTGGAGCCGCGTTCCCTTTATTACATTTAATAACAATAGAATCACCCAGTGAAATTATCTTGTGTGATCAGCATAGTATACAACAACACCGGAGTAAAATTTGTTGAACCAAACTTAGAGTCGAGACGATGAGGCCACGCTTGAAAGTGGAGACTGTACAGTCACAGTCACCATGAGTGAGTAGGCCTACGGCATAAAACAAATTAGAAACAGAAAAAATCCAACATTTTTTCAACTTCGTATTGAACGATAAAAATATGAGTATTTTATGACTCTTTCGACTCACTATTTAAGATAAAATGTCGTTTAGCAAATTAGCTTTACCCTTGGTGTCTGATCGTTTCTTTCGCTGCTCGATCGCCAGAAAGGTATATATGTTCTCCAAAATATACCCAGGCCTCATGGCATAATACGGTTTCATTCAGTTGACTTCGTAAATCCGAGATTGCAACTACGTAAGCGTCCGTATTCCATAGTGGCATAAATTCTTGACTTTCAAGGAATTTGAAACAATAAAAAATTACCTCTTTTCTTTCCTCCCGACCCCCATTAAATCAAACAAAGTCGTCGTCGGCCGCTTGAAATGGCAAGGTAGCTTCGCAGACGCAACCATGAATAAATAAGGTAGTACACAATAGGCGAATCACAGGATCCGACATTTGACGATAGTGGACATAAACCAATCAGATGACGCGACGCATCGATGTCAATCAATTTGATTGGACAATTACATCATAGGTATCTGACGCTGAGTGAAGCTTTCGTATGCGGAAGTAAGATAGCGAGGCAAGTTCGCGTTAGATTCGCGCTTAATTGAAGCGTAAATCACATTTTCACATGTAACGTTTTATAATTCTGTGTAAAACCCGAATGAAAGGGTAAATTAAAGGATCAGAGTCTGTTTTCAACCGGCGTTCCCCCTTCGTCAGGCGGCGAAAAATCGCCGCCTGACGGCTGTTAATGAAAGCCCGGGTCTAGGTAAGAAACAGTAACAAGAACAACAAACAAACAAACAAATTAAAAAAAAAACCCGAAAAGCATTGAAAAACCTTTCTATCAAATCAAATATTTTTCAGTCAATTCGAAACAAATGCTGTAAAACTGAGATAAAAATAGACACGAATGGTGCTAATATAAATTGTGGCCACGTTCCTTTCTGTAGGCGTATTTTAACTTTAAAAGAGATGAATATTGTGGTACAAAAGCATGTTTCTTGTATTGATGACTTCACTTTTGTACATGCCGCAAGATAGACCTTCCAAATGCATCGAGCAAGTAAGATGCAAATTCTTGGAAAATAACTCTTTTTGGTAACGTCCAAGTAATTGTTTTCCTTAACGTCAATTTAAGATGAAGTTGATGAGGTTGATTAAGTTGTAATGACAAAGCAAACAATGATATATCGCATCTTTAACTGCTAAGTGATATTTTTGTAGGTACAGTGTTTCAAGAAAGTATTTCCTGCTTATAATTGGAATAGCGGTGAGATGTTACTTTTTTATTATAAGCGTTTCGTGGTGATGTAACTATTTTTAGATATTTTAGACATCTTCGTTAAAAGTATTTACCTGATTCACAATATAAGAGCAAGTTTGAGTTTCATCAGAACCACAACTATGCCTTCATGGTAGCACCACCGTAGCGCTTGTTGTTAACCGGTATTAATGTAATAAGAAGACCACTTCTCGTTTCTAGATGTACCAACATGACTATTTCGACAGCTTATTTTTGTTCCATGACCATCTCATTATAAAGTGTATGTGTTAATATGCTTCTACTTGTTGAGGGAATGTGTCTTTTTATAACTAACTGCGTAAGATTACTAAGGATGCATTACCTTTTGCACACTTTTTTCTAAATAAAGCTATCTAGTAACATTAGACGATTGTTTATATTTATTACCTGCTATAAAGAAACAAACGTAAGCGCTACTTGGCAACTTGAAACCTGATTAGGGAGCCGTCATTATTTACGGCCTGGGGGTGTCGGAGGAATTGCTTTCGAAACTCCAAAATTTTGAGTAACCCCCCCTGCCAACCATGACGTGTTTGAGTAACCCCCCCTCTCTGCTACAGAAATTTTGAGTTACCCCTCTCAAAACAAATTGGGAAAGTTAAATATCTATAAAGTAAAATAGATTGCTGCTGTGACAGGCCCTGTACAGACCCTGATTAAACCCTGTGGTACAGGTCTGTGTCGGAAAGAGGTTCCATTGCTGTGACAGGGGCTGATGTACAGGTCTGTATCCAGTGCTCTGATGACATGCAGTGTTCTCCGTAGGATTTGTTTACAAGAGGGGGAAGATGTGGTGCGAAAGCACTACATGCGACCGCAAAACGCGAGGGGAGGTAAGGAGGGGGTGCCCCCCTCCTGCCATTGGAGCTTTTGAAAAATAGAGATTAAAATGGTGTTATTTGGTGGCAATTGGGGAGTATTTTTTCGTATAAAAATCTCAAAGGAACAGAAATCTGAGACAATACTCCAAAACTTATATTCCAGTTCATTGATTTCAATTACATTTTTTGAAAACGAAATAATACATTAATTCACATTTATTATTTATTATTATTTTCCTGCAATAAAAGATGGGTTTGTTGTCAAGGCATTCCACTGGTTTTAAACTTTATAGAATCAGAATTAGCTTGCTTTACACATTTTCCCCTATCGGTAACCTATACAATGTAGAATATAGAAAGCAGACGTTTCTCATGAATGATCAGGTAAGTACATCAATCTTTAATCAGGAAATACTGAAAAATGTACTCAGTACTAGCCTCTAACATAAGGCTTGCCACGTCGAATAGCTGATCATTCTCGTCTGAAGATCACAATAACGTGAAACACATAGTGTAATGAGATATGTTAGTTCTACTTGAAACCACCTGTATTATGATATATATATATATATATATATATATATATATATATATATATATATATATATATATATATATATATATATATATATATATATATATATAATATGTGTCTGTGTCTGTGTGTGTCTGTACATATACCGGGTATGAACATACATCTCTCAAGCATACATATTGCTGTTCTGTACATAACTTCACTAAATGCTTTAGTACATATCAACAAAATTGAGTAGCGCCCCTTCTTGTTCTTATATATATATATATATATATATATATATATATATATATATATATATATATATATATATATATTATATAATTATATATATATAGATATAGATATATATATTATGTGTGTAACACAATGCCGGGTATGAATATACATATCTTTACTATTATTGTTATATTGATTCGTAACTCCACTAAATGCTTCAGTACGTAGTCCCCCTTTCTTGTTCTCCACTTTTGAGCAACCCCCCTTGTAGCTTTCGATTTTTTGAGTGACCCCCAGGCCATAAATAATGACGACTCCCTTAGAATCCGGATCTGAATCTGAAAAATGTCCTATCCTACTGATATGTACAGATGAAATCAGAAGATAACTTCTCCTCTTTAGATGTACCAACATGACTATTTCGACAGTTTAATTTTGATTCCATTAACATCTCATTATTCAATACGATTTAAACCTTCGAAAAGATTTTCAATATTTGTCTATAAACTGTGTCGGGGTATATATGACCCCTTGCGACCAACTCTAGAGGTCGATGTGCGAGCTGTTTGTCTGGTCCCCTTCCCCATTTCTACCGCTGGCTGCGCTGCTCACTTGAGGTTAACCTTCAACTAGACGATGCTCGGAACTATGCATATCTTCACTTTTATTGCCACAAAATGTGCATGTGATATAAATCCTATATTTACGAGCAAGCAATACAATTTTATTATTATTATTGATATTGTGACCTATGCAGATGAGATGACCTGGATTATCCATAATACAATACTCAGTACATATTCTCATGTACACATATCATTGCAGGAGGTGACCCCGGCCTATCCACAAATACATGTACACGTTATGAAAAGGACTCTAGCCTACCCACAATACAAATACATGTACAAACTATGGAAGATGACCCAGGCCTCTCCTCATTACATATACATGTACAAAATATGGAAGATGACCCACACCTATCCTCACTACAAATGCATGTACAAACTATGAAAGATGACCCAGGCCTATCCAAAATATAAATACAGTTAAAGACTATTTGTATTGATGATAGTCCTGGGTCATCTTTCATAGTGTATAATATATTTGTATTCTAGGTATGCCTGAGTCATCTTCCATACTGTGGGCATGTATGCGTATTGTGGAAAGGCAGAGGTCATCTTCCATACCATGTACATGCATTTGTATTGTAGGTAGGGTCTCCTTCCGTGCTGTGTATTTGTAGTCTGGATAGGCCTGGGTCATCTTCCATAGCTTTACATGTATTTGTATTGTCGATAGACCGGGGTCATCTCCATAGCGTGTACATGTATTTGTGGGTAGGCCGGGGTCACCTCCTGAACATCTGTATAATGTGGCAAGCTAGAATATTAAGACGACGAAACATCCAACGTTGAAGTTATTTGCCTGTCGTCACTGTGAAGTCTCCGTCTCTACTTATATGATGGGTTTTAGTGATGAAATGACGATTATCGTCTGTGCTTTTTTCTCTGACGTGACAGACTATCCCTCCTTTGGCACATACAGCAGTGACTCAAAAATAAGTGATTTTCCATTTTTCATTTAATGTCGACATAGGATGCTTGTCTCGGGAAACCATCGAGGTAAAATGGACAAATAAAATTTTCCAAGGTAGCTCCACGTTTGAAATAAATTCAATGCAACACTACGCTCGTACTATTAACCAATGATAGCCATGCTTACAATAGTCCATACCTAACCCCTTTTGTCGTGAGCAGTGCAGCCAGCAGTAGCAATGCGGCAGGGGACCAGATTATGCGAGCTATCACATATTAGCTGGCACTTTTTGTTGAACAGAGATATCAATACTTAGGTTAAAAATTAAACGTTTTACATAAGCCCATTCGCCATTGCCTCAGACGCAATTCATGTACCACACATCATGATGATGGAGTTATTGAGATCTTTGATTCGCGCCGAGTCTTCATGCGATCGCTTGACCCGGTACTAATGTCAGTAAATGGCTTTGCTGTGAAAATTTGATTTCAAAAGCTGGCTTTTATAGACAATAATTCATATAGGCCCTGGTTTCTGTCTTTGTATTTCTTACTACTCCGATATAGTCCTCGCAGCTTCGTCAGTAAACAATCCGCTGTGCAATATATTTGAACTTAGATCCTGGTGTTTTTGTCACCATGTTGTCATTTCGGAAAATAATATTTTGAGACACATTCTCCAAGTTGGCTCAAACTGTCCTTCTGAAGCTGTCCTATCAGATGAGATGTACCGTAGCGACTGCCATAAAATATATATGCCAGTTTTAAATTGCACGTCATTATAAGAACTTAATACATTGCAATTTCGTTGTATTTAATATTCAAATGATTCCTACTTTCCTTTAAAAAGCGGGTAACTTGAATTCAAAATTGGTTAAAAATGAAGAATTTACCTGTCTTCGATACAGTCGACTGAGCTATTAACAATTTACACAATAGTATCTGATCGCATTGCAATGCAATGCAATGAAATGTAATATTTCGACGATTCCAATTTTGCTGTTTGTCTATAGCTCTTATTCTTTTGCCACGTGGATGACTTCAGATTGTCCACGAATGATTTATCACACAACTGTCGCCCACGACACTCAAAACAGGCAACAGAAATTGTACGGTAACCGTAATATTGAGACCATGTTCGATTTCCCATGCCACTTGACAGAAATATAGCTCCCTGTGAGTTTTCCTGGTTTTCGCTAAGTTATACAGCATTTTAATTAATTTCTCTCACTCCAGAAACGAGCAGCCCTTTTCATATATCTTATCAAGCTGTTATCAAGAGAAGTACACAATTCTCGTATAACATCAATGGTGGTAATCCATGTTTGATTGAAATTGAAATTATTGTGGCTTTATGACATGTTTGCTCATAGTCTACTATAGATAACACAGTGGAGTCTCTCCTTAAATTACCCTACACCATTATTCATATACCACCGGCTTTTTAAGAATCAGTGAGCGAGTCAGTCAGATCATAGTTAGTGAACGCTTAAGAGAGCGAGTCATAGACAGCAGAAGCGAGACTACTGTCTACGGTTCAAACTTTTTATTCCACTCTTTTAATTCTCTCCTGTTTTAATTACCGAAATTAGAAAGAAGCAATACGCGTGGTATGAAGAGACGAAAGTTACCAACTGTTTGAGAGCAAAGTACATCAGACATCACAGCGAGCCGAAATCCACTTCAGTACGATAAATTAGCTTTTAGTGGAGCAATGCAAACACAAACTTACTCCAATTCGGATCATACCCACGTTTTCTGAAACATATGACTAAGTTGAACAATTCTTACCATTATAAACATGTCTAACCTAAGTGCTAAAATTATGATGGTGATTGTCCTATTAACTTTCTATTCATTACACCTGTGAAAAGTTCGTTCGAAAACCATTTATCCTCAGGGAAAGCTGACCACCTGTTATACGCCTTATCATGAAAAGATTATTCAAGTACAGGATAAGGAAAGTATCATGAGATCTGAGTTCTCTGTGCAAGCGTATAAAGGTCCAATGCACACAGCTTTTCTTTAACTGACAACGGCGGGGCATGCGGTTCAGCTACGGTAAGAGAGGTGCTATTCTCATTTTACCGACATCTTTCAGCAGCAGGCAAAGGCATCACGGCAAATCAAACACACAGTGTCTAAATTAATTTTCCGTGTTTGAAACTGCTACAGATCGCTCTGCACAACTATTCAGTTTACACGAAAGTATGCAGCCAGAACTGCAGTCTCACAAGATCTTAAAGCTGATCTTGCAGATTTAAAATACGTGATATTCCTTGTTGCTCTCATGATTTTTTTTGTCACAAAATCAATATAAAATTGTTATCTTTTCCAGCTATGCTTTCGTATAAGCCATGCAAGATAGGGCTCTTTTGCCTTTTTACCTTGGTGTTTATATCTGCTGATACATTCCATCAAAGTCAGGTAAGGAGTAATATAATATACGGGTATTTATTGACTGGTTACAAGTGCGGCAATATTCGTACGTGTAAATTTGAGGTTCTAAGGCAAAACAAAGTTTCCCCATTAGAATATTTTCCCTTGATGTTCTTGTAGAATAGCATAACATTTTCAGGACAGTTATATGTTTGTCTTTTAACAAAGCTCGCACTTTTTTCGAAATAAGTACATGTAAAGAATTGAATCAGATTTGATGTTGACAGTAAAACCTCAATGCCGATAAGGAAAAAGAAGTTGAAGACGATATTAATCTCTTAATGATTCGTGGTAAATTTTCCGGCAGACTATGCACAGCAACATATTAAAATACGATGAACAATCTGTTGTTCACCGGCGGCCGAGCGGAGAGGTCTTTGTATTTCACACGATTTTTAAAGCCCATAAGGATGACGTTGCAATTTAGAGTGAACTCGAATTTGTTTCTTTCAGTATAACCGTTATTCTCAGAGTCATCTCCCTATATGTACATGAGACTAGGCGCCGTAAAATGAATTCTTTGTTGATTTCCGCGTGCGGGTAGGCTTTTGGGCGAAATCAGAAAAACAAACACATATCGTCTGCTCAAAATACGGCGCCTTATGCCCTTCCTTTATCCGCAATGACACATCTAGAGTGCCATCACGCAGCAGTTTACTTACATATCGCAAAAATGCTAGTGTTGTAGATCCTTCCATTACAAGTAAGACTATCTATCGTAAAAGGGTACATCGGCCGCTGTACGTAAAGTTTAAATCTGTTTCTCCTGTTGTTGCGGACTTGTGTACCATATGATTGATCGACAGTTTCACAAGTTGATTTCTTCCTCAAAGGTTTCTTGTCGGCGGAAGGGCGTGAAGTTGTTATGGTCTCCACAAAAGACGGATCAAAAACAATTCTAGACTGGTTTAGCTTCGAATAAGGAATTGAACTGAATTTACATAGGATTTTCCGCGATTGATCATGACATTGGATTTGAAGTGGGGCAAGCAGGTACCGTCGGTGAATTGTTCGTTGTTGAATTCTCCAAATAGTTGTTGAAGTTGCTCTTATTTTGAACGTTTTTTCTGCTACCAAACGATTTGGTCACTTTATAAGTCCGGATTAGAGTTCAGTTGTCAAATAAGCAATGGCCATTCGGCATTGGCTGTCTTTACAAGCAGAATATTTGGCATTTTACTATACAGTACCGTTGATCACCGAACGTCATTTTCTTTCATTTATACAAAACAATAAATATTTGTCCAAATTTTCCGGAAGAACGATAGAAATAAAACCTGTTTGTGTTACAATGCATATCATGCAATCCATAACAAACCTTAAACGGCGATTTAAGATACTGGAATTAGGCTAAAAATAGTTGATACACAGAATTAAGAATTCAGAATAAATAGCCAGAAGTTACAGCTAATGGAGCATTTAACTCAACATGCTCAGGACTAGTATTATTTGACACTCGAGACTTTGCAATCAAGGTTGTCATGATTTGTTCAGCTACCCACTCTTCTTACTACAAAAATTGTAATTTTATGAAAGAGAGAGTTTCAACTTTTACCAGGATGTTTAGTATTTGTTTTCAGAGTGACAACTACATACTTTTTAGACTCAGTAACTTTTGCAGTTTAACATTTGAAATTTTCAGGTTTTGAAAGAACATTTTTTGTTCTATCCTAACATTTAAAAATGCATAGTGTACAGGTTGTCAAAACAACTATTACTACTCGTTTTTTCTTGTGTTGTTTACCTTGTTTTCCTGCCGTGGCCTGTTTTTACTCATCGGCTCGTTTTGGCTTGCAGAGAGGTACTGAGAATCTTCAATTTACTACCCGAAAAGTTTAGAGTCCGTCAGTACAACGTAGACTTTATTTCTCGGTAGACAAGCTTAGCAGGTGCCATCGCCCAAGATACGCTTTTCCCGCGATTTCCTAAATGCCTTGGACTATTGTTTGGTCATTCTGTCCTCCAGCCCTGTCTTTTGTATTTTTCACCTTTGTCCTTTGTATTCCCTTTCTCGTATTATTTTAGAATGGGATTTTAAACGTTATTTTTAAGGCGTGGCTTTGATCATACAATAGATATGAATTAAAGATAATGGTTCAATTATAAACATTAATACAGGTGTCGATCCTAAATACTATCATGTCACTTTGACACGTTGCAAACCCATCACGTGAAATAATCATGTTCCTTCATTAAGTGTTGACAACCTTAATCATTCTAAATATAATTCAAATATATTCTTGTTTCCGTCCAAACTGCGTAAACATACTCGCAATAAATATCGTGTGTTTTTGCATTTGTCGCAAATATGCTTTGTATACATAATTTAGATCTTGTTATTTTAATTAATAATTTTGCTGGTACCTATGACCAACCGGTGCATAAACTTTCGTCAGAGACAAACTATCTTCGTGACACAACCAGTTGATTACTGTCCCATTGTACATGTGGTACATTATGTACTGGTATGGTGTTTTTTTGCCATTGTTTATCATGGAAGTTTTGTTCAGTCTCACATCATCTAACTCTACGCATGCTTGTACTTATACAAGACAGTAACTGTACAGTGCAATTTGTGTACAAAATATTGCTTTCAATGTGCTAAATGAAGAGCACAAGAAACACTGTATCGTAAATACAATAGTTGAGTTTTATATTTTCACCAATAAACCGATATTAAAAAGTTAAAATTTATAGTATTGATCTAGGTTGTGTTTTTCTGTGTTCTGTGTTTTTCGCTGGCTGGTAGATTTTTCAAAAATCCAAGAAAAGGCAAACAAAGAATTTAATTACGGCACGCTATCTGCACACTGTTCTATCTGCACATTCACGACCATAACGTAAATGAGGTTGACTGTGGTCGCTAATAAGCAAGGCTGACTCGAATGATCACCACCGGTTCGTACTTTACAACAGTTTCATCGACGTGATAAATCTAGAAGTGGTTCTTTCTGATCACAAGTTTTCCTCTCGTGCCGGCCAAAGTTCATGAGTGCAAGACTAGATATTGTAAATTTGTTAATGATTGCTCGAATCTGGTATTGACTC
Organism: Ptychodera flava; assembly: GCF_041260155.1. NCBI lineage: Eukaryota > Metazoa > Hemichordata > Enteropneusta > Ptychoderidae > Ptychodera > Ptychodera flava. The sequence goes on from NC_091937.1 coordinate 12,643,554, forward strand.
GAACTTCGACAGCTTTATACTTCAGCTGTCCGATGTGCCAGCGTGTACATCTAAAATTTATAAATATTTGAGTCATGGAGCTAGTATTTCTATTGTCTATTAATGCTGAACGCAATCATACGAGTCTATCAAGTGTTTCCCCTACACTCGCGGAACGGCGAGACTCACTTTTTTGCAATATCTTGACTTATTGAGGAAATAGCTACCAATGAGGGCGATGTTCCTAGTTTCCAGCTCCAAAATGTCATGGCTCGGGACAAATTTCCAATTTTGTATCGCCAGAGACGTACTCTGAAAATCTACCGATTTACGGAGTCTAAAACGCGTTTTAGAGATCGATAGAGTGACGACTGTCGCTTGGTGCTTTTCTATATTTCACTTGAAAGAAAAATTAAGAGTGTTATTTTTTTACAATGATGATAAATATTTTTGAAATATTTTGCGCTCCATAGTGAACGGGCATTGAATTTGCTGTTCCTGAGAATAAAGCCGGCATACGAAACAAGTGTCCTCAAAATCCTTTCCTTATTATGAAAGTCGTTTAATGTGCACTAATAGCTTCCACTGTCATGAAATTATTGACGACGCTGTCATGTGTAACATTTGTTCCATTATAGATATATGCCTAGATAAATACTTCTTAACAAACAATTACTGTGAAATTATGTAAATTTGCATTTTTATGCAATTAATACTCAATCACTAATCAGTTCTTGTCATTTAAAAATTCAATATTTCCGTAACATTTTACCTCGGTTCCCGCTTGTGCACCTCATGGACTTATCGCAACAAGAGATAGACTAACAGTGATAAGGCACAAGCTCGCTCATTTGTGAACACTCGATCTAAAAACAAACGTTTACCTTTCGAGATCTGATTGCTCTTTTGGTAACATATTTTAGCAGACTCGTTACGACCGAAGCAAGATTAAACATGAAAAGTATGACATCGCGACTATTCATAAGGATTGGTATGTAAAACAAGAAGAAGCGGCTCAACGATATAATAAAGACAGTCTGCGAAGATTGTCTCATATTGATCAGGTAAATTTACTACAAACTTCTGCTCTTTTGAATGCCGCAATATCCATATCCAGCTGATCAGTCTTATATGAGCCTACATTTGCCATCAGAATATTTCTCCCGATGGAATAGAGACAACATCTTCAGATAAGTATTACATTATTCATAAAAACTATACAAGTAAATTTGCAAAATTGTAAGCCGTATAAGTTAGCATAATTTCGAGTACAATACTTAAGCAATAATGCACCCCCTCCCGGCCCATTATGGACGAAAGCAAACTTTGCACTCCATAATGTACTCGGCTTCGCCTCGTACATTATGTCGTGCAAAGTTTGCTTTCGTCCATTATGGGCCGGGGGGTGCATTATTGCTATTATTTATAGTTTTGGCAATGCCAGTGAATTTGAAGTTGTAGAAAACGAATAAAAAAGGAAATTTAAACTGAGTTTGAAGCCAGTGAGCGTCGTCCAGCATGATCGGCCCTGACTCTGTACATATTACATGCACTCCACACTGCACAGTGCACTGCACTGAACACTCGTTCAGCACAAAAATGACCAGCACTTTCACGGTTCATTTTGAATTGAAAAACGATGTATTTTCGAAGGACATGAAACGTAACTGCATCCCTAACTTCTATATTGAACTTGAAACATCACCTTTAAATATCATGCCATTCAAGATTTATGGTTTTGTGTATTACATGGTTTATCCGATACTTTCCCTCCTTTTAAATGCGCAGTCCTTTTTTCGTTTTCCAAAACAAAACTTACTCACTGTGGGGCCGCAATGCTGAATAATGGAATACATTATCAGTAATAATGTATGGGTATGACGTCACAAAATTCACTGGCATTGACAAAGCTATAATATAATATAAGGGTATGTGAGTGTATTGTTATGTAAAGGTATGATTTCAAGAACGCTTTAATTATTACCTATGTATAACGAATGAATAACTTTTAAAAATAGGGAAATTGTTATTTTAGTTTTGAAATGACTTAATTGCTGTGTGTACCGTCTATTTACTACGGAAGCGTATTCGTGCCATTTTTGTAAGAAAAAACAATTAAAAATCTCGTAATTACGAGTTTTTGATTCTCGTAATTACGAGTTTTTGATTCTCGTAATTACGAGTTTTTGATTCTCGTAATTACGAGTTTTCAATTCTCGTAATTACGAGAATTAAAATCTCGTAATTACGAGTTTTTATTCTCGTAATTACGAGTTTTTGATTCTCGACACTATACGCCCTGATTCTCTTAGTTATCAGACAATCCTTAATAACTCAGTCCTTATATAGTTTTGAGCTTTTATTTCTCATACATATTGTTGTTATTGTTCAACGAGAATATGGTGTTTTTCAATATGGTGTTTTCAATATGGTATTATCTTGATTTATAAGGTGTAGTAAGCAATTATAATACACTCGTAGATGAATAAATAAATGAATGAACTTTGGACTGTTACATGGCTACAATTGTAGATATTCAGTATGTTATCCATTAGATCAAAAGTCAAGCATAATAGCGTGTAGATTTTGTCTGGCTGGATAAACATTCTTTTTAGGGTGAAATATCAATAGTATGACATTATGCAAATATTTCACATCTGTCAACACCTTTATTAGAGTCTCACAACCTGATAAACAGCCCCTCCCCGCCTCAGGAGATAATCCCTGAACTCCGAATACCTGCCGATGTGATGTTATTTTTTTACATCCAGCATAGATTGGCAGTTGCCATCATGTTGGGTTTGCACTACAGAAATTATGACGAACAACTGACATCTTCTGACACCCCTTCATGTGTGAAAAAGACATTATCCAAAACAGCAGTGAATGAGGAAGTCGGACAGATTTCCAAACTTTCAGATTAGTATTATTTGCTAACAAAGATTTACACAATCAAAGTTTGTATGGAGACAGATAAAGTAAAGAATGTTTAGCAATCTGTGTCTTTGCATTGCTTCCTCCTAATGTAAAAGAATAGTACACAAACATTGATTATGATCAGGATGAATGACCGAATTGAAGTGCAACTCATTTCAAGAACCCAAGAAATGATTGAAATGGCAAATACAAGCGAAAAGATGTTTATTTTTATCACAGATGTTATCAAGTAGAAGTGAAAAGGAAATCTCAAAATAGACGATGAGTTGAAATAACGCTGTGATAGTTAAATTTTCATATGCTTTCATAAACATTGAAATTACAAAATCATCATTATGCAAACATTCTGGCAATTTGAAAACCTCATAATTTTGAGATTTTTAGAAATTTGCGATTACTTGACTGTAGTTTTTGACCATGTATTCATTTATTCGCAATGACAATGACGGACTATAGATTCTCATGACAAGATAATTCTCGTAATTACGAGTTTTTAATTCTCGAATTACGAGTTTTTAATTCTCGTAATTACGAGTTTTAAATCTCGTAATTACGAGTTTTTGATTCTCGTAATTACGAGTTTTAATTCTCGTAATTACGAGTTTTTGATTCTCGTAATTACGAGTTTTAATTCTCGTAATTACGAGTTTTAAAATCTCGTAATTACGAGTTTTTGATTCTCGTAATTACTAGTTTTTAATTCTCGTAATTACGAGTTTTTGATTGTCGTAATTACGAGTTTTAATTCTCGTAATTACGAGTTTAAAATCTCGTAATTACGAGTTTTTGATTCTCGTAATTACGAGTTTTAATTCTCGTAATTACGAGTTTTAAATCTCGTAATTACGAGTTTTTAAATCTCGTAATTACGAGTTTTTGATTCTCGTAATTACGAGTTTTTAATTCTCGTAATTACGAGTTTTTGATTCTCGTAATTACGAGTTTTTAAATCTCGTAATTCCGAGTTTTTAATTCTCGTAATTACGAGTTTTAATTCTCGTAACTATGAATTTTTGAATCTCGTAATTACTGGTTTTAATTCTCGTAATCATGTGTCTTCATTCTCGTTATCTACTCAATGGCGTACTGACATGGCCTCTACACATTGGTATAGTTTTCCTCCAGCTACATTATTACCTCTATCTACATTATTACACGACTTTGGTCAGTCTGGGGGCATGATATAACATGAGAACGTTGCAATAGTGTTAAGGAAGTCTGTGCCTGTATAGAAACAAAACACTTCAGCCATGTTGCTTAGTTTGCCAATTTAAGGGCAACTTGTAATCTGTAAACTCTGTACTTAGTGGATCAGCAAATCAAATTAAATTCACAGTTCTCACTTGCACCGAATGTCAAAAAGTTTGATACATCGCAACCATATTTGAAAAAATGCATTTATTCACAGCATAAATGTAATAAATAAAATTAAACTGAACTACAATTGACGACTTACAAACTTACAAGAAGAAAACTGTCAAATATTGATTGCAAATGGTCATTGGCATTCTCAAACACGTGCGTTTGTTAATGGTGTCTAGCCTATCGCAATACGTTTCCATGTGATTTACTCAAAGTTCACCATCCATATTTTGGATCACTATCCGGTCAATCTGAAACTGATGGGAAAATAAGATATTTTAGAACATAATTCCATCACAACATGATGTATTAACAAACCCATCGATACAACGCACACTGCACGCATGAACGCACAATGCAAGACAAGCTGTACAATGAAAATATTTTGCAACTACATTAAGCAGAATTAGTAGGTAATATGTACAATGGTCTTTAACAGGAATTGACTTGACTTCTTTTAATTAATTCCTGCTATTACTTATCAAATGATAGGGACAAACAGATCGCCCTGCATCAACTTAGATGTGAGCGCACTGCAAACATGGAGCTGTTCATACAGCATGGTGGGTTGTTGTTGAAGTAGGGGTCATACAGGTCAATCACTCTTATGCCGCGCATTCGTGGCTAGCACATCGGTGATCATTGGATGGCATGCATCTCTTATCCCTAACAGGAAACTGACCAATCTAGACAGAAACATTTCAGTGAAAATTCAGGCCAACTACACCGCGTTTCAGACAAGAACTTCCCATCCGAGCTTAGCTTAGCTGTGGCTGTGCGTGACCTTGACAACACCTCATTCACCGATAATGGCGGCAGTGAAAACAGTCGACGATGTAGTATGCTCATGTAATTCCGTTCTATTGCAGATCTTACCTTTCTGTTTGGTAACACTCAAACAACTGCTCAATGAAGTTTCTTCTTCTTAAAATGTTTGTAATTGTTGACTGACTTCGAACATGTCGCACTGTTGTTGTGATCAAATGGCCGGCATGGTAGGACACGTCCCTTTGAAGCGTGTTGCGTTCTCTTTCATCACGTGTCATCAAAACGAGATAGAAGTCGGCTACAAATAGACGCTAACAGAAGTGTTAAATAAAACAAAACCCCAAGAAGCCCACGCAATATAATTTGCTGAGCAGAAATATCACAAGAAAGGTGATGTCAAGAATTAAAATCTCATAATTAGGAGAACCAAAATCTCGTAATTACGAGAATCAAAAACTCGTAATTACGAGAATCAAAAACTCGTAATTACGAGTTTTTGATTCTCGTAATTACGAGATTTAAAAACTCGTAATTACGAGAATCAAAAACTCGTAATTACGAGAATCAAAAACTCGTAATTACGAGAATTAAAAACTCGTAATTACGAGATTTTAAAATTCGTAATTACGAGATTTAAAAACTCGTAATTACGAGAATCAAAAACTCGTAATTACGAGAATCAAAAACTCGTAATTACGAGAATCAAAACTCGTAATTACGAGATTTTTTTTTTCTTACGAAAATGGCACGAATACGCTTCCGTAATTTACTGTCTGTTCTGTGCTGTTTTAATTTGTGTCTATGTTTACAACTATTGTCTTACGAATTCTGACCTACTGTCATTGGATTATGGATTGGTATGATTGCGATCATTTTAGACATACCTGTAATACTGGATATATTGAAGGGAAATAGAAAACGTATGGCAACGTCAAGTATGTCTTACAATGTTCTGTGAATTTTTCGTTTCTTTACAGATCAACAGAATCAACAATCTTTCACAAAATTATACTAGCAGTAAGTGGTGTATGTATGTATGTATGTATGTATGTATGTATGTATGTATGTATGTATGTATGTATGTATGTATGTATGTATGTATGTATGTATGTATGTATGTATGTATGTATGTATGTATGTATGTATGTATGTATGTATGTATGTATGTATGTATGTATGTATGTATGTATGTATGTATGTATGTATGTATGTATGTATGTATGTATGTATGTATGTATGTATGTATGTATGTATGTATGTATGTATGTATGTATGTATGTATGTATGTATGAATGTATGTATGTATGTATGTAAATATACGTCCGTGCATGCGCGGTTGGGTGGATGGTTAAGTGGTTGGGTAGGTTGGTTTTGGACGAATAGATGCTTTGATGGATGGATGGATGGATTGGTTTAGGTTGGTGGATGGATGGATGGATGGATAATGAGTGTGTGTGTGTGTGTGTCTGTGTGTGTGTCTATGTGTGTGTGTACATGCGCGCACGTATGCATTCTTACATATGCACGCGATTATGCGTGCGTCGTATGACGTCGAACAGGGGACCTTGTTTGATATAGGCCTAAGCTTGTATATAACCAGATATGAACTGAATATGCCAACGTGTTTTACAACTGGTTCATTAATAGTTGTACTCTTTACAGAACAATGAGATATATGTTATCATTGTATGTAGCAGTTTTTTTCAACTTCGCACAGTACTCTCAGAGTTTAATCACTAATTACAAAACTTTATTTAATATGCAAATGAGCTGTTAATTAACTTGACACTGCTCAATGCTTTATGGAACAATTAGATATCCACCAGATCAACATTTGTAGCACGTTTTATGTAATTTAATGCTGTAATTTTAGAGTAATGTCACTAATTACAAAGTTCATTAAATATACAAATAAACCCTAAATTTACTTGACACTGTTCCATGATTCATAGCACAATTAAATATTTATCGAATCAACATCTGTAGCAAGTTTCATCAAATTTAACGCTGTAATTTTGAAGTTATATACCTAATTACAAAGTTTATTAAATATGCAAATGAACCCTTAATTAACTTTACAATACTAAATGCTTTACAACAAAGTTAGATATCTGTCCTATCAGTATGTGCAGCAGTTTTCATCACATTTGATGCAGTTATTTCGGAGTTATATGACTAATTATAAGACTTCATGAAATATGCAAATGAGCTAATTATTAACTTGACACTACTCAATGCTTTTCAGTACAATTGGATATTTATCAGATCAACATCTGTAGCAAGTTTCATCAAATTTAACGCTGTAATTTTGGAGTTATATCACTAATTACAAAGTTCATTAAATATGCAAATGAACCCTTAATTAACTTAACGCAACTAAATGCTCTACACCACAATTAGATATCTGTCTGATCAGTATCTGCAGCAGATTTCATCACATTTGGTGCAGTTATTTTGGAGTTATCTCACTAATTACAAAACTTCATAAAATATGCAAATGACCTATTTGTTAACTTGACACTGCCAAATGCTTCTCAGTACAATTAGATATTTATCAAAACAATATCTGTACTCAATTTCACTGACCTGGGTGCCGTAATTTCAGAGTTATATACCTAATTACAAAGTTCATTAAATATGCAAATGAACCCTTAATTAATTTCACACTACTAAGTGCTTTACAATACAGTCAGATAAAAATCGGATCAGTATCTGTAGCAGATTTCATCACATTTGGTAAAATTATATCGGAGTTATATGACTAATTACAAACCTTCATAAAATATGCTAATGAGCTATTTATTAACTTGACACTGCTTAATGCTTTTAAGTATAATAAGATATATATCAGATCAATATTTGCTGCAAGTATCATCAAGTTTGGTGCAGGAATTTCAGAGTTATCTCACTAATAACAAAAGTTCATTAAATATGCAAATGAGAAGATAATTGACATGGCACTCACAGTATCATCATAATGTTCGTAGATTGTCATGTGTGAAAAGTTTCATGAAATTTTGTGCAGTATTTCTTGATATATGTCTACACTGTCATTACCGTCTCCATAGGGAAACCATTGTACGGAAAAAAGCAATATTGCATAACTTCATTAATATGCAAGCCACACTAACCAAAATCTAATCAGTTCTTGCAAGTACCACATGGTACCTGTGTACCAAATCTGATTAGAATCCGTTCAGGTGTTTTTGAGTTATCGTGTAAACAGACAGACAGACAGACAGACACACACACACACACACACACGGACAGACAGACAGACATCGCTATGACAATAGCCCACGTGTTTACACACGTGAGCTAAAAAGAGAAGTAGGAATATATCTGAATGCGGGCAGTGACAGCACTTTCGTAGAGCAAATCAATTGTTTAATTTGAAGTATCTCACAGTAATGCAACAGAATGAATCTAGCATAGCAATATTATAACGTTACACTTCTTCGTCATTATGTTTTAGCTGTAAAAATATCTGTTACAACATCAGGCAATTATACAAACGCCTCCAGATAATAGGCAATTTGGGTCGTAAGACGCGAGATTTTTTCTGGAATAGGTCTGATATTGGTCATTTTATTGACTTAACATCTTCATCTCATTTCGACAGGCTGTCCACCAGGTTACTATGAATGCGAGGCTGACGGTTTATGCATGCCCGACGTCATGCAGTGCGATGGAATTCCTGATTGTTCAGACTGGGCTGATGAAATGGACTGCAGTGAGTATTCCACTTTGATGTCTTGCATGAATTATTTTCTTCTATCGATGTATTTTCCAAAACGTTTGTCGATAGTAAACTACCTCTGTCGGTTATCGAAGGGAACGCGGTCTGTCCTTAGTGACCGTTGCTAACCATCATGTAGTTCTTGAAGTTAATCAGACATGGGCGACAGCCTTTACAAAACTGTCAGTGTGATTTTAAATAATACTGTATATGGAGCGCGTTACTGGCCTACAGCGATATGGTCGAGAGCAGTGTAGTCGGGCTTTGTTTCTTTAAGATGTCGAGAGCTGATCTAAGAATAAGTGTACAAATATTATTACACCGGTCGATACTGGTATTTAATCATATGTATCACGTATCACTAATACGACCACTGCAGCTTTCGGCTGCACAATCAGTTGTTCGCAAACGTGAACTATATTATGTTCATCTCTTTAAAAACTTCACCATGAGTGATGAAATGATACATCAGCCGGAAATGTAAAATTGAAAACAGTTGAATTTCAAAGTCAACATCTTCACAATAAGTTAAAGCTGCGTTGCTTAAAATGTGTAGTTGTCAAGAGTTAAGTTTCTCTTGGTGTTCCCTTACCAGAAAGAGCTATTGCGAAGTCATTATGCCTCTTTGTCCGAAATTTCATTTCCTGATTTGGCAGATTGTCCTGTGTTTCACTTTGAGTGTGACGATGGCGATTCTTGTATCCCCGAAGACTTGTGGTGTGACGGAAATCCCGATTGTGAAGATCTAGCCGATGAGCTATACTGCGGTAAGAAAGACAATTTAAAGGTAAAATCTAAATATGCCCATATATGGTCAGAGGGGAGTTCCTTGGTATTCAAAATGCCCATGTGAGGGCGTTTTTTTAAAAAGTGGCCACCCGCTTAAAATCTGTGATTGGTTAGATTTTCTCTGTCCATGGTAACTGTGGCAAAATTGGAACAGGTGACAGTATACCTTTAAGGAATGTTCTTTTGAAATCGGACATTTCTTTAAAAGTTCATGGCATGTTTTATTAATAATTACTTTCGTCTTCTAAATACTGTTGAAATCCTTGAAATCAGTCGATTATTTCCTCCTCGTGTCTTTTCTGATACGATTGAACAGAAATAAACAGACATTTTCATGGTAATAATAGAATGCGTGTACCATGATATTAACTTTTACAGTGATGAAATATATTGATTTTTGTGGGCGTTGTTTTATACCTATTTATTTCCAAAACCGTGCTGCTGTTAGACTGCTCGCCATACTACTTCAGTTGTCACGATGGTTCATGTGCACCTCGTTGGGCAAGGTGCGATGGATATCCATACTGCCCAGACCATTCCGATGAGATGAACTGTCGTAAGTATAATTTATCAACTTTCACGAAATATCTACAAACTATTCTTCTATTCTGTAATTAGGGAGCTTGATATGGATTTGTGTTTTAGTTAACATATTGACCTTAGTCAGCATGGTATTCGGATGATTACACAAGAATGACGAATGAACGGAACTTGGAAGGGAACTTGTGAGCTACGGGGAGTTTACACAAAATTCTCAGGATTGAAAGGACGGAAGAGAGTAACACAAAGCTTTCGTTTGCAAGCTGTTGAGGAAAATGTTTTTGGTGAAATTACTTGTTTTGCAATCAATCTACAACATATGCTGTCGGTTTACAATCATTTTCTGTGAATTTTACTGAAATTGATGTACTTCAAGTCGACGGTATTTGTACATCGTCGCGAGATACCGTCACATGCTTCTGGTTGAACTCTGAGATGGTAACAGGTCTTAGTCTCATCCCAGTTTTAAATATAATGCAGGTGAAGTACAATGTTGACACCCAATAGAACTGTTACTTCAGAGTTCAAGTAGAAATTGATATGGCAATATATGTTTCTAGTTGAACTCAGGACTAACACATCGGGTATCACATTTACAAATGCTATTGCGCTACAATTGTGTTTCAGCTAAATGTACGGACCTACTGTTGTATTTCCTGTTCAAATTCAAATCAAACTACATCACTAATGCTTATTATTATAGCGGTTGCTTATAATAAAAATGACCTAAGGCGTTGAAGAGGGGACATTTATTGCAAACTTCGCAGCTTTTAGTTATAGTACGGCAAAGCGTAACTTGCTGAATTTAAAGCAATATTTGCAAAATGATTCTATCATCCCCAGGTGGGGGAAATCATCAAAAAGTAACAATGGATCATAATAATGATGATGTTAAATTACCAATATGACTTACCTAATATTGAATAGTAATTTCCATTCAAGGTAAAATATTACCTGATCCATCAGAGACATGAGGTAGGGCCTTCGGAAATGGATTAGCGTACCGAGCTAGAATACAAAATCAATCTGGATAAGTCAAAATTGTTAAATCTGAGAGTGATACAGTATTTATGAACCATTCGATGAAAATCACAGATAGGTATGCTCTCACTCAACATTTGAGTGACGGAAGTATCATACTTGGCGACAACATCACCAAATGTGCCATAGAATTTGTTTAGGGACCTCATAGGTCTACTTTCCATCCCTCTCTTCCTGGATTTGATAAATGAACTGTCTTCCTTGAAATTCATCAAATGAATCTCAAGCCCTGTAATATATTAGAAGCAAAGATTATTCATTTACTTTCCTTTCATACAAGAAGCTAATTGATTTATAAAAACTTCTACATCGATGACATCAATGACATCACAATAGTAAACACTTTCACATATGTTTATTACCAAGGTTGCAGTTTCTTATAAGACATTATACGATTTCAAGAAGACGTCAAGTTTCTCATGCGATTCCCATAAGATTGATTTTAACAACCTTTTAAAAACGGCGAAAACAACAGAAGGAAAGCATGCCACTTTTCATTTCACGAGCATTATCAATAGAAAGGACTAGTGTTGCATTATAACTTTGTTTTACAGCTGGTATACAGTTGTCTTTCACATTATGTCCTGCCTTCAGTTTTATCAATTGACAATGATGAACTTCATAAACGTATAAATAATTTGAAAATTTTGTTTTTAAGCCAAATAAATGAAAAGAAAATCGCTATTGAAAGTGTTCGCGCATGATAAATTTCCTTCTCCCCTCTCATCGAATGAAGTATTATCAATAAGTGACAGGGTTGCCATCACGGCTTTCTGAACCAAAATTGCATGAATACGAGTAATCTATTATACGATTTGACACAAAATTATTTCATGTCTATTATGAGCTCCAACATTTCTTATTATTATCTTTTTGCAGCGTGTAGTGCAATACATAATGATAGGTATGAATGCGACAATGGGCTTTGCATAAATTCACGCTTCTTGTGTAATGGATACAATGACTGCCTAGATTGGAGTGATGAAAATCGATGCGGTAGGTAAAGTTGTCAGAGCGAATATTGACACATCAGTTGCTCCTTCACCTTGTTGATGATATCCTTTGTACATTAAATCCCTCAATACATAAAATGTATGTATGTATGTATGTATGTATGTATGTATGTATGTATGTATGTATGTATGTATGTATGTATGTATGTATGTATGTATGTATGTATGTATGTATGTATGTATGTATGTATGTATGTATGTATGTATGTATGTATGTATGTATGTATGTATGTATGTATGTATGTATGTATGTATGTATGTATGTATGTATGTATGTATGTATGTATGTATGTGTCTCTATTTCTCTAACTATGTATGTTCACTTTCAAACTGAAGTAAACAATGCAATGAAAACTGATGGTGCATTTTAACAATCTATTTATGCATCATGCTTTTATTACAAAGTAAACACGTACGTCGAATTCTTTGGTACATCGTTTTTCTACATAAATGCTAAAAGTCGACCGATGCTTAAAGATGTAAAATTCAGGTGGTGTGAACATGAATGTGATGTGAAGCCGTCTTGTTTTACTGTAACTACAAGTCGTTCTTAACATTTATTAAGGCAAAGATAACTATTTATTGTTTCATTACTATTACCCTTATTTGAAACTTGTCGGATATCTCTTGTATATTTGTTGTATTGTTTCCCTGGAAGTTTTAGCGCAATTCCAACTACAGCTATCCTTTTAGATCCAAATGTGAAAACCGATAATGTTAACGAATTTCACGTATTAATTCCTGGGATTTTTCACATGCTTCATCTGTTAACCAAATAGTCTAATAATTGTAAATCTGTACGATTTCCAAAAGCAAGACGGTTTCCTATTTGTTGTATAGTAATGTTTTGCTTATCTTTATGCCATATTTTCATGTCGGTTATATTGCAGAGTGTATATAAGACAACTCCTATTTTATTATTCAATGTCAATCGTTCATGTCTCAAGGTAGAATGTGCCTCTCGGATAGATATGCAGAATCTCAAACTTTAAGTGTTCATTTTCGCCTACCATTTGCGGTGACCCATTTTGAAAATAACGGAGTATTAAATAAAGTTTTCAGCGGTTCATTGATTTGAAAATCGCAAATTTTATCTTATCTCCATGAGGTATAGCAACCTTTTGAAATTTCCGGGAAAAATTGGTAATTCGTTTATCCAATATCAAATTTCACACTGTGACCCTCGATTTTTATTCATGCTTTTTAAAGGGAATGAGTAGTTTTTAAACTAATATTAATACTTCGTTTGCAGATTGTAAGAGTGACAACTTTTTGTGCGATAATGGTCTCTGCCTTCCTAGTGTCGTCGTATGCAATGACCATGAAGATTGCGACGGTGGAGAAGATGAACACTTTTGTGGTAATTTTGAGAAAGAAAGCACCCCGAGCGAGGGGTACATTATTATCTTTCGACTGGTTCACGACATCTACGCACGGGCGAGAGCGATGTCTCGGATGGCGTGAACTGGTCTAAAACCGAGTAGTATACCCAACGCTTGGCTTCAGAAAAATATCCTGAGCATACATGTACCTAGCAACATACTTGGGTTGCTTTTTAATCTTTGTCATCGATTAGGTGTTGTTGGAAAATATTGCTGTTTTAGAGAGAAGCTCGTCGATCATTCCGAGCGCTGATCACATTCTAATCACCCACCATTGTTTCAAAGCTGCAGACGACGCTACACGTATGATCACATGACCGGGCACTTTTCAAAATTTGGCAAAAAATATTCCCTAAGGAAAAACGTTTTTCAAAAATACCCTTTGACGTCCCTTTTGTCGATTCAGTTTTGACTAGTCGTATCTATTTTCTCGTCACATGACATTCTGATTGCAATACACGAGCATTCGCATGCTATAAATTGATATGATATGAGCCCCATAACCCCATCCGCGCAGGCAGGTATACCCTTAATTTCAGTAGAAAGCATTCGCCTATCGGCTCGTGCTATATATTACGCATTATTTTTCCTCTATTTGGTATCTGCCCATCTTTCAGTGAGAATTATTGCTTAAGTTATTCCTGTTACGTCTTAAATGTGATAAACCAAAAAAATCCCATATACTACAAAGTAAACACTCAAATCTAGCTTACGCATTAAACGGCTTAACGGCCTCGATAAGGGTTGTGCAGATCGAGTTTGCAAACCGCAATTAAACTGTTTTTGAGAGGGACCAAACTCCGTACACTGTAGCCGAGGTCCGCAAAGCCGTACCTGTAACAACCATTTACCATTTACCTTGAGGGATATTAGCTAACTTTGTACTTGAAATGGAATTACAGGTGACGGGGATCATTATATGATTGAGTAGTCTTGCTTTAATGGAACAAAATGTGAACCAAATGTGCTCACGTGTTTTACAACAGGTTCAGTACATAGAGTGCTTCACAGAACAATGAGATATCTGTCAGATCATTATATGTAGCAGGTTTCATCAACTTTAGCACAGTACTTTCGGAGTTAAATCACTAATTACAAAACTTCATTTAATATGCAAATGAACTGTTTAATAACTTGATACTTCTCAAAACTTCTTTGGACAGTTAGATATCTATCAGATAAACATCTATGCCACGTTTCGTAAAATTTAATGCGGTAGTTTCGGAGTAATATCACTAAAAAGTCCAGTAAATATACGAATAAACCCTCAATTAATTTGACACTGCTCAGTGCTTCACGCGACAACTAGATATTTATCAGATCAATATCTATAGCAACAGGCCTCACAAAATCTGGTGCTATAACTTCAGAGTTATATCACTAATGACAAACTTCATTAGATATACAAATTGACCCTTAATTGACTTCACACTTCCAAATGCTTCACAACACAGTCAGATACCTTGCCGGACCAGTATCTGCTTGAGATTTAATCAAATTTGGCGCAGTCATTTCGGAGTTATATCACAAATTAAAAATCTTCATTTATTATGCAAATTATCTATTTATTTACTTGACACTGCTCATATATTTATTAGATCAATATCTGTTGTAGGTTTCATCAAATTCAGTGCAGACATGTCAGAGTTATATCACTAATTACAAAGTTTACTAAATATGAAAATGAACCCTCATTTAACTTCAAAGTACTTAATGCTACTCAATATAGTCAGATATCTGTCGGATCAGTATCTGCAGCATATTTTTATCAAATTTATGGCAGTTGTTTTGGAGTTATATCTCTAATAACAAAACTTCATGAAATATGCAAATGACCAATTTATTAACTTGACACTGTCCAATGTTTCTCAGTACAATTAGGTATATATCATATCAATATTTGTTGCAGGTATTATCAAGTTTGGTGTATGAATTTCAAAATTATATCTCTAATTACAAATGTTCATTAAATATGCAAATAAGCAGACAATTGACATGCCACTCACAGTATCATCATAATGTTTTAAGGTTGTTATCTATGAAGAGTTTCATGAAATTCTGTGCAGCATTTCTTGATATATGTCGACACTGTCATTACTGTTTCCATGGGAAACCAGTATATGAAAAAAATGAAATTTCATAACTTCATTAATATGCAAGTCACACTATGAAAAATCTAATCACTTTTTGCCATAAGCATACGATACCTGTCTACCAAATCTGATTTGAATCGGTTCAGGCTTTTTCGAGTCATCGTGTAAACAGACAGACAGACAGACAGACACACACACACACACTAACACACACACTAACACACACACGGACAAACAGAAAGACATCGCTATGACTTTAGCTCACGTGTTTGAACACGTGAGCTAAAAGTCGATCATTTTCCCAGTCGGGGTAGGAAATGTTATACCGCATCTCACAACACAAATTGGCGCTAAAATCATAGCGCTATACAGCATATGGCGCTTGACTGATATGAGAGCCGCTATTTACTATGATTTGATACTGGATACTGAAAATACAAGGCAAGGGTACCAAGTCACACCAAATTAAGATCAAAATAACGTAAACTTCCCAATTATCAAGGAGCATGAGAAGGGAAGTGCCTCACTCAGGAACAGTGCACAGCACTTGAGCAAAGGTTTCATAAACCATTCTAGAATGATGGCAAAACCATGACTACAGTCATAAGGCCAATGTTTACTATAAACGATGTATTACCGTTAGCTGCATAACAAACATGAGTTTCACGGTCTCCTGCCAACATACGATAATGAAAAGTAGCCAGTAAGAACATTGGGAAGTGCATATAGAGGCTTTGATTATGGGGAAACAGTACTAGTTAGCGTTTGCCGATAAAAGTCTACAGCGGAAAAGGTCAAAACTGTAAGGTTAAAACTTTGATATCATAAGCTTATCTAATAACTCACGTATACACTTGCAGGTTGTAAAGAATATGAATTTCAGTGTGACAATGGAAAATGCATAGGATCAGGATGGGTTTGCAATGGTTACGATAACTGTGGAGATGCAAGCGACGAAAAGAACTGCAGTAAGTTAATATTAACTTAGTAGTTTGAAAATGATCATTTCATTTCCAATCTTGTTGTACTTCAGAATGTGACATCCAAGGCCATAATAGCTTCTCTGTAGTTTACGATACTGCACCGCATAACTTTACATGGGAATAAGCTCCAGGAAGAAATAAATACAATATTGTCACTAATAAAAAGGGGGTTAGTCATCGATAACACTTGGTTGAACCTTGCTTGAGGGAGCCTAAATGAAATTGGGGAAATCAGAGTCATTGTACACCCATCTTGAATTTCGTGACTTGTATTATAAAATTTTCTTACTTTATCTCAAGAACGATTTACGGTTTAAGAACTCTCATAGTTTTGATTACTGTTGTCGAGGAACAGCTTCAGCGTTAGATAATAGTGTGCATTGTGTAGAATCAGTTAATCGAAGGATGAAGAACCGCAGTAAATTCCTATATCTCCCTAGGTTTGGATCGAACCGTTACCATTAATACAGGATAGGCAACTTCGATCCCAAATCAGGAGCATCTACTTGTGACTTTGAACAGGAGTGTTCACTTTAAGCCGCGCCCCCTGACTCATTTTCATTGGCGTTTGATGAAACCATTAAGTCAAGAGTTTATTGCAATATTTGAATGTAGACTCCAAAGTGATCACAAGGTTCCCTATTTTATTCTGTAGCGTGCGAAGTGGATGAATTCCGATGTGACGACTTTCGTTGTATAGACGAATATATGGTGTGTGACGGTTACCTTGACTGCAACGACTATACAGATGAAACTGAATGCCGTGAGTTAACTTATAAGTATACTCAATAAGCATTATATACGACGAATTAATAGTCAAAACATGATAGATGGAACGTCCCGTATTTTCAGTGACATTTGCTGGTTTCATTACCACACAGATTGCTCATAATGTTACACAAGGCCATCAGTGTTATCTTTCTTGACCCAGGAAAAGAAATGGAAACGGCAGAAATCAGCAATAGGGTTTCACATTCGTTAATCGTCTTTTTTGAAAGGTCTTTGAAGAAGTGCCGACACCTTATACGTAGTGCGAAATTAACTTACGATACGATGCACAATCATTATCGTTTTTGATCATCAGGAAACTGAGAAACTCTGTTAGTTCAATTGCGAGTCGACAACATTCTAAGTGCAATTAAACATACCCGATCTAAATTACCTAGAGATGATGTAGTTGTTTGCATGTAATGGATCCTTGTTCTTCTTTACGTGCATGTGCTAGTAACGTAGATCTTTACATCAAATCCATGGCAATGAAAGCATACGTTTCTTCTGCATCAACTTGTAAAACTAACAATTTCTGTCATATAATAGACTTAATTTGTTTTGTTCATCTCAATAATATACATTTGTTACCTAATCAGATACATATTTTTTTAGCCTGTGATTGGCCTTACGACTTTAGATGTGACAATGGACAATGTATTAGGTATTATTATGAGTGTGATGGCTATACACACTGTGTCGATGGAAGTGACGAAAAAAACTGCAGTAAGTATAGCGCGAGAAATGTTTTTACAAACCGCACGGTTCTTCATTCTTTCGACATATGGCGAATCAGTCGTAATAATAGATTATTAATGTTCCGTGATAAAGGGGTTGCCGGAGAAAATTTTCAATTTCATCTCTACGACGTTGCTTCGTAAGCCACTCGACTCACTCGTAAGGAAACTAGACTGGTGTGAATACAAGAGGTTTTTTCCGTGCACACTGTATACTTTAGGCTAATGTTTCAGCGCAAACATAAGGAGTCAGAATTACTGACCCAACAATTCCTTTGTGGCCACATCACTTACCAATTATGTGTCAAGTATGTATGAGCATAAGTCGAGGTAAATAATTGTGAAATACTGGTATATCAACTTAGTTATTCAGTATCCGGCTGAGAGAGATCTATAAACTAACAGACAGCCTACTTTTCCTACACAGGACAAAGCCAGTTCGCCTACAATACACTATGGACTACAAGCCGAACTTGTAATTTTCTAAATTTGATAGATTACTATCACACTGAAAAAACATAAGTAACTTATTCAGACTCACTCGTCACATACAATAAATTATTTTCGTTCAATGTTGATGTTTTACTCTCATGTAGTCACTGTTTTGACCTTGTCTGAAAAATGAATTATTGAATAAACACGGGATATTAATTCACACATTTTTAAATATGAAAAGGCAGCATCTTTCAGTCAATTATTGCGTAGCCGAGCTATGTTTTAAGTAGGGGTAATATGACCAATTAAATCTAAATATCCATATTTACCCTCTTGTCACATCAGATCTCTTGGTTCGAAAAAACAGTTGTGAAATGTTATACATTTTCGACGGAATGTCTGAAATGTTATACAATAATAACTTGTCCGGCAATTTCAGACAGCTGGCATATTTTAAATCTTCATTGATGTTGATGCCATGCAAAAACCATTTCCAAATAGATATGATTATGAAAAGTTGTCACAATATAAAAATATCTCGATCAATAGATAAGATATATAATAGGTAAATGATATGGCCACCAGGGCATTGTCGGGTCAGCAATTCTGACTCCTTATGTTTGCGCTGAAATATTAGTCTAAAGTATTCCGTGCGCACGGAATAACACATCATGCGCACAGAAAAACATCTCATGCGCACGGAATAACACATCATGCGCACGAGAAAGTATCACGTGCCAACGTGCACGGAATAACATCTCGTGCCCACGGAAAACACCTCGTGCGCACGGAAAAAAACATCTCAAGCGCACGGAATAACACATGATGCGCACGAAAAAGTATCTCATGCCCACGGAATAACATCTTGTGCCCACGGAAAAACACCTCGTGCGCACGGAAAAAAAACATCTCTTGCGCACGGAATAACACATGATGCGCACGAAAAAGTATCTCATGCGCACGGAAAAACATCTCATGCGCACGGAATAACACATCATGCGCACGAGAAAGTATCACGTGCCAACGTGCACGGAATAACATCTCGTGCCCACGGAAAACACCTCGTGCGCATGAAAAAACACATCTCGTGCGCACGGAAAAACATCTCTTGCGCATGAAAAAAACTCATCTCGTGCGCACTGAATAACATCTAGTGCGCACGGAAAAACATCTCGCCCGCACGGAAAAAATCTCGTGCGCACGAGATAAATTATATGTTTTTGCTTTACACAATGTCCCTTACGGGCTTTCATACCTAGCAGAAAAGCTATTGCAAACGAATATTGCATAAAACATTGCCCGTAGCAAACTGTACTGGACTAGGTTGCAATCGTTATGGTGAATTGAAATTAGCAACTTATTCACGTTAATGTTATTGTTTCCACGATAGCATGCGATGAAGACTATTCATATCTGTGTGACAATGGAGTTTGTATTCAACGAAGTTTTGTCTGTGATGGTGACAATGATTGTATCGACTGGAGTGACGAGAAATATTGTGGTAAGTGTGTGTTTGTGTGTGTGTGCTCTCGCGCGCGAAAGAGAGGGCGACTGCATGAAAGCCTGTAATTATCACCGATTATTGCCTTAACTCTAGTTGATTTGTGCATATGCAGATTGATACAGTCAAGAGGTCATTCTTACATTCAGCAAGCCTTTATTCACATGAACTCATGTGAATTCACGTATATTATTTTTAATACAGGCAAAACATTGTGAATTGATCTGTATTATTGCAGAGAGAGAGAGAGAGAGAGAGAGAGAGAGAGAGAGAGAGAGAGAGAGAATTAGTTTTCAAATCATTGTGATGTAATTTTAAATCGAAGTAATCGTAGTTGAACTACATATTAACCGTACTGTTAAATGAAATCTGCTTGTTCATAAATATTAAATGATGTCAGACACACAGCAGAACGAATTGACAACTGTTCGACATTTTTAGTATTTGAATGTACTTTGATCTCTAGATTGCACAATGCCGGGAAGTTATTGGTGCGGTGGACTATGTATACCAGAAGCTTTGGTGTGTGATGGCTACATTAATTGTAACCACGACGAAATGTACTGCGGTAGGGAATAATTAATAATTCAAATTTAGGTTAAAAGGAGCTAGTGAAGAAATTAGTAGAGCGATCGTTTCATCGGAAAGTCATGTGTTATATGTTGATAATCAAATTGACGAATGTAAATAGGACATTCAGATAATTTTAGGTACATAGTTTGCCCAATTTGGTTTGTCCAACGGCAGTAAGCATCAAAATACTATCTGAAGAAGACTGGCCTAATCTTCACTTTGAAAACTGTCAGTTTGCAAAGAGAGAGATTCCCTGAATTAATGAAGCAACTTTACCCTCTAGGATTATGGTGATGTGTACAATTGTTCAGTGTGGCCAAGTTTTCTCCAGTCTAGCCTAATATTGTACGTACAGTTTGTACATGGTTTTCGAAGAATTGTCGTATACTTGTGTAAGAATGCGGCTAGTTTTCAATCGGGTTCGAACACACAACATACGGCATCATTGAGAACTTGGATTTTATAATCGTTTTGTCCTTTTGTACGTGTTTGATAATTAGGTGCGAACTGTAAAGGCTTTGAGTGCGAAGGTGGAAATTGTATAGAAGAACGTTTTCAATGCAACGATCAGTTTAATTGCTACAATTATTATCCCTATAATTATGAAGATAGGAGTGACGAACAATGGTGTTGTAAGTCGAACTGCATACTTCTTCCTTTCTCATCGGGCTGCATGCTAATGATGGCATACTGATTCTTAGAAATTCCATAAGCCAGCGAGCTTAAAAACTACACATTGGCATTCGGATTGCATATATACATATTTGAAAATTAAATGATACGACTACTCAAGACATCGTACGATTATCTTCTTTGAAAGTGCTGCCTTTCTAGGAAATTAGAAACGCAAGGTGAATATCAAATGCCCACTGCGTATCTAAATTATTTTAATACTCTCGCAAAACTCCGCAAGAGGCATCAGGTTGAATTATATCGTCCTCGCAAAATGTGGGACCATTAATGTCGTTTTTTTTCAACTTCCCTTCGTCGGTACTGGACTTTAAAACGTTCAGTACAGAAGCTCCCTCAGTCTGATAAAAAGCCCTCAGTTTAATCCATATGTATATTAGTCGCCAAAACACGTGTGACGTCGATTGAATTCACGTCTTGTAAAAACATCCTGCTGAAATTCGACAGGAAGATAACAACAATGTCGTAATAATGCAAATACATGATGCATGGAAACCAAAGGTAACTAAGGTAGTTCGCGCCTCGAAATTAAAAGATTTGAACCTGCATCGGCCCAAACTTTCCTCAAGGAAACTTTAAACCGTTCTCATGGGAAACATTATCAAGAGTAAAAATAAGGGGTCGGCGTGCAAAATTCGGTACCAGAGAAACAAATTACCCAATATTTACCGACACGTCAAAACTCCAATCTCTGTGTTAACTCTATGGGGAAATCAATTTTATTCATTTGTACAAAAATAAGCCAGTAAAAACGTTATTTACTCCCTGAGCTTCCAAACGATCCCTTAGAACTGGTAGACCAAACAGGTATTAAAAAGTTTTAGAGTCTATATATTTGTCCCCAAGGCTCATTCTACCTTAACCAAAAACGGCATTTTGCTACTCAATCGTGGTTTTTTCTGTGTTACTGGCAAATTCTTAGTTCCCTGTGATTCGCCTAATGAATACCAATGCACTAACGGAGTCTGCATCGAAGACTATCGTGTTTGTGATGTTTACAACGACTGTGGTGATTGGAGTGACGAAGCACGGGGTGGAAACAATTGTTGTAAGTTTAAAAGATGTCGTATACGATATATTTGAGGTTTTATAGTTGCAGACTCTTCAATTTATTTGTTTTGTGAAAATTGATGTTCCATAGTTTAAGTCACGATAGATTGATTATAGATAATTTTCAAAGTGGTGATATTGTTATCACTTGAAAAACTTCGTCGTACTATCCCAATGTCTAAGAAGGACCCTAAGGTAGTATTTTTTTAATATTTACAAACAACGTATTTTAAATCTAGAGACGATATTATTTCTCAAAAATGACAAAGTCAGTATTCCTCATTTTTATCTCGTTCAAACTCTGAACCAAAGTGTTATTCACATCCATTTGCAAATGTCGATAGAGGTCGAGGAAAAGTAATAAATTTTCAAGCGACACTCGATGATATCCTTGATGAAGATTTATTGGGCGGATCGTACCCAATCACTCATCCCTTGAAGGGTAATTGAATCAACCTCATGACCCTTGTAGCAGCCTTTGGATAAGTACCTAGTCATCGCATTATGTAGAACGTGACTGGTACTACCCATAAATATGGTTATCCTTTGACATATACTCAATTCTTTTCAACAGCATGTGAATTTCGCTGTGCAAATGGAGCCTGCATTCGGTCTTACGCCGTATGTAACACTTATAACGATTGTGGTGACTGGAGCGATGAAGCGAAAGGCGGAAACACCTGCAGTAAGTCACTGAAGCCACTGACTCTCATAACCCTTTGAGCGCCAAAGTCAATTTTTGTCACCTTAAGAAAACATACTCCAGTCATTTTTTTCACATTTTTGTCAAAATTTTGGTAACAAACTGTAGCTAATAAAATGTGATGTCCATTTGGTCCAAAATTATAAAAAAATTACAGAAAAATTCATAAACATTGGTACAAATGTTGCACTAAAATTTTGGTAGCAACATTAACAGCACTCAAAGGGTTAAAGTTTATCCTTTTCGTAACTATGACACAATCGATCAGTTTACAATCTTGGAAATATACGCAGATCACGAGTAAAATGCCGGGATGCAAATTTTGTTGCTTGAAATTGAAATTAGAAAGTTTGATGCGTTGCAGGATGTTGGTAGGGGTTTGTATCCTTTCGATAATTATGTTAAGGATTATAATGTTATTCTTTCAAAATCAAATTTCAAAAAAATATGTGTATATAACACATAGAAAAATGATTTTTAGTTCAAGATTATAAGGTCACACATCACTCTTAAGAGTCATCAAAAACAGGCTTTAATTAAAAAGATTATTGGAGTATTATCTGGTACATGAATGTGCATAAACACAAAAATGGCGTAAAATTAAACAATTCACGAGAAAAAACTAGTAGAAAGACATAACTGAATGAATTTTGTTTCTTGGTTGCTTTTATTTGACAAAAATAAATTCATATACAGGAAAAAATACCTATATGAAACAAAAATCATTGTACTTGGATAATAAAATACTGTGCCCCAAGAAAAGCAATGAATCGGATTCAATGATGCAATACTGTTCTATCACATCGTCAAAAACAATTTACAATCAACGGTAAAGAAAACGGTCGGACACCTACACCTATTAATTTATACATGCGAGCACAAACCGCACAAAAGTACGACGATAAATAATTTGGAACATTTCGCGCGTCGTAAAACTGACCATGGGAGAACTACGAAAACGTACAAAAAACTACTGATCGCGCTTTGCTTCACTTGGGAATGATGTACATGTTAATCATGATTATTTGCAGTTCGTCCTCTCAGAATCGGAAACGGTTATGAAGCGTCGGATTCTAAAATTCGCCTTCAGAAATCACCGCATCTCTTTCGAGTTTACTGTTTCTGTGCCTAATTACAATATCGACCATTGCTATAAAATAATTTCAAACCAAGTATTTTCGTTTCGTTTTACAATGGACTTTGCATATTCTGTTTATTTATATTCTATCACAGACTACGAAAACTGTACCGATGGATTTCAGTGTGAAAGCGGGCAGTGTTTAAGCTGGAATCCTGAATGCGACGGCTACTGGGACTGTTATGACCGAGGCGATGAAATGAATTGTGAAAGTAAGACAGTCAGTTAAATCAGCATGAAAAATTTATGCTCTAAATTAACGCCTGACGTTTGATGACAGCTATTATTGAGATAGAATGACTCAGAGTATTTTAAACTGTTGTTTCTTTCTTGGATATATAATATTTGTGACAGTGTTTGTGATTTGTTTGCAAATATTCAACTGCAGACTCTAGAAAGCCACCAATCTGACGGCACCAATTTTCTTGCTCAATGCAGACAAAGCTTTCAACAGATGTGGTATCTAGACACCACTGACTTTCCGACGACATAGTTTCGACTTTTCTTTACATTTTCAACGCAGTGACAAAGTTGTCAAAGTGACCGTCTCTATGACTGGAAGTGCGCTCAGCTGAGCGAGTGGCCTTTGACCGCTGCCGCTGCACTTGCTATTATTGTTTTCCATACTTAGGTCTAAGCGGGTAATAGTTTCAACATTTGGGCTACATCTATTGATAGGCTCACACTGAGGCCTGGAGCTGCCTTCGTGCTTGACTCAGCGCGAAAACATGGCTTTCCAAAACCAGGGCCGACTCAGAGACGACCCAAACTCTGTAGTGTGAACGGAGAGAGTCCAAATTTAGTCCGTATCGTCCGAAACCTGACGGGTTTGTGCAAAAGATACCTCTCTTTGTTCAACATGATGGATTTCGAGAGCCATAGTAGTAATCTCTTAACATATGGAATGTGAACAATAATATTTAGCAGATTCAACGTCAAAAACGACAGACGGCGGCGCCTATATTTAAGCAAATCTCCGCCGATGGCATCAAAAGAAAAATTTTACTCGGTTTATTTACATCGTGTTATTACTTCAGGACCAGAATAGACGAAAAAATATAAAATTTTCCCGCGAAGAGAGAAGGTTAGGATTTTTGTCAGTACTGCAAACCGTGCGTGCGTTTGATGGTTCGTTATCGCCTCAATATGCTCAACGTTCGAGTATTTAAATCATCAGTAACAAGGATCGGCATAAATTAGCCTGAACGTACACATGTGTACTATGAACAGATAATAGTTGCGTCTACATTTGATTTAGCAACAATATGTTGATAAGTTAGGGGTACATATGCCTCATTGCTGACAGCTTTTCAGCCATCTTTTCTTGCAGATTGTAACGCCACATACGGGAGGTTCGAATGTGACAATGGTATATGCATCCGTGACTGGTCTGTATGCGATGGATGGTTTGACTGTGGAGACGATAGCATATCAGACGAGTATGGCTGTGGTAAATAATAATTTATGTTTAAGAGATAAGCTTTTCATCAACTGATAAAGTGTTTGTTGGGAATGTGTTTTCAATAGGATTTACAGGATATTGTGATGTGTACGGTGTGTGTAGATTCCATATCGGGACTTCATTGTAGCTTAATATCCAGTTTTGCTAATTAGGACGCTTGGATTGTGTGTTATAATTATATGGTAAGATTGGGCAAAAGAAGACGTACAAACTCGACCTATCACCATGGAATTTTCGTCTATTGCTTTTAATTTGTATCACCACTCTCGTCAATCTCATTTAAAATGTGAAGTAATTGATTCAGTTCAGCAAGCATGTTCACCACAAGGACTTACAACAAAGACATTGTCTGACCGACTAGAATGAGTGTACTTGTTGTATTTTCTCAGACTGTAGAGGGAAGTTCCAGTGTGAAAATGGTGTTTGTATTCGCAAAGAATACGTTTGTGATGGATTCGACAACTGCAGAGATAACACTGATGAACTCCACTGCAGTGAGTAACCTTTCCAAATTTTAAGTCTGACTGACCTGTTCCATTGTTTGAAAGAACTTGCGTATTTTAAACCGTCTTTATTGCCAATGAATGTTATCAATGTTAGCTTTCGAAAATTCTTGGAAACTGCGACTTATTTTCTACCAAGAATCACACTCTTGTTTATTTGAAGAGGGAAACTAAAGGTGTTTAGCAAAACCAAATCGAGAGTTAACATCTTGATCTATGTGTCATCGAAACGCCATCGAATTGTGTCCAGAAATAATGCTTGCAATTAAATGCAAAATCTGATGAGACAATGTCGCCAAATTAACCACACATTACATTGTATGATTTCCACGATCCTTACGGTTCCCAATATCTTTGTCTGTTTCAGAATGTACCGAGGGTAGTTTCGAGTGCGATAACGGTTTTTGTGTTCCACCTCAAGCAGTTTGTGACAACTACGATCATTGTGGAGATGCAAGCGATGAATTTAATTGTGAATTCAGTATGTATATCCACTGTAAATTTTGCCTACACTGCTACACACGTGAATTGGCTGAAAGCTGATATTGACCTTTAAAATAGACTAAACTTATTAGATAAGTGATTTTGACAGACTTAAATGCTTATCCTCATCAGGATGACTGCTTCCCCACACATATATTAACATTATAATCTCGCTCATTCATGACGTAGTTCTTTAATTATTTAATTGCTTTGAACAATATGGAGTTTTGTCGAAGAAAATCGAGCAAGTTTGAAAATTCTCGAAGCGCTTCTTTCCATATTAGATACATCTTACGGTATTAATTAAACTCAATTTTTTGAATGGCAACAGTAGAAAAATGGGTTGTTTTAGAATTCAGTGATTGGGTGATTTAAAGAAGAATCTTTGGAAATTATGTTTCATTGCGGAATTCGTCTGATTTTTAGATGAAAATGTACCCGAATCAGCAAAAACTGAAAAAATAAACTTGAATTAGTATTCTCTTCATTCCTATCTCTTGGCATATCTAATGCAAGCCTATTACGTTTCGTACCTTTAATAATGTAACCTCTGAAATATGAACACTTCAATATTTCCTACCTTTATTTCTTCCTTGAAGCTTGCAATGCTACCTCTTTCCGGTGCGACAATGGATTGTGTGTTCCTGGTCAAGTAAGATGTGATGGGTATAAGGACTGTTCTGATTACAGTGATGAAATTGGTTGCAGTAAGTATGCCTCCAAATGAAATTTCCAAGTGACTGATGTGTTACATATTTGAACAGTTATACAACAATGATTTTCATGCTCAAGGAAGGCAGTGTTGCAGTCATGAAATAGTCTTGAATCATGAAGCAAAGTGAGGCGCTATCGAGCACGATGATTTCGAATACACAGCCGTTAATAACACAGATCTGTGCATTCTTATCTTTTGCATTATCAGAATGTGACGCAGAGAGACAGTTCCTGTGCAAGAATGGAGTTTGCACCGTAACGGATAACGATCGTTGTGACAACTATGGATGGGGTTGGTTGCATTGTCCAGATTTAAGTGATAAAGTCGGCTGTGACGATGGTAGGTGTAGCCAGCTGCCTGTGTCTCAATTACTAAATTAAAATACCCCTTTTGATCGACAAGGAAAAACAGAGTGAAAACGAATCAACATCATTAATTTTATGCATTTGTGCCTGAAAACATTGGTTTATGGATCCGAGAATTAAAAGTGAGATATTTTCCCCTCACCCGGAAAAGCAAACGGTTCACTGCCGTGAACGGCTCAACACCAATATATTCAAGTAATAATATTTGTTTTATTTTTAGGCCAGCGTGACCTCGTAGCGTCTCAACTCTTTGTTTTAACACAACTCTTTTGGACTCTACTTGCGTAGGAGGCGGTCCTTTGCAAGCTCCATGTTGACTTATGCCGTTTGATGTGTCCTAGAGTATATGTCGACTATTATTGCCAGATGTGGCACACTGAAGTGTTTCTATTCGTGCTAAACTTCGGCTTTAACTTAGTCCCGCCTACCTTTGCATATTCTAGGAATGATTTACCATCAGACCCACTTATATTTATACATTCCGCCACTCCTGAGATATGGCACAGTTTGAAACTCATGTTGAGCCTTTCGAGTAAGACACAGCTCATTAGCGCAAAAGCTTGCGAGAAAGAGTTCTCAGAAAGAAGATTAGTCAGATCACTTAAGAAGTTCTATACTAGATATGGAGAATGATGTCTCAGTGGTATAAATATTGACGCGTCTGTTTCCCAAATGACGAGTGACCCCATTTCTGACTTAGTTTACAACAGCAGTTTTTTATGGTTTTTGCTGAATTACATTATGTAACTTAGGTCCAATCTTGACGGGTATAACATGCTCAAGGGCACGCTTACCCATTCCGGACACCTAACACCCCTACTAAACAATGGTTCAAGATGACCTGTTATAGTTTTAGTCATTTGCGGTTTGTTTCTTGGACCTGGTGTATTGTTCATTTTCCTTGAATGATACTGATTATTGAACCTGTTATGATGCCATGTGGAGGTTGCCAGAAAATACAATGATGTCGATTTGTGGAAAAAGGTCCAATGATATCTTTCTCTTGACTCTGCCTACTTTAGCCCCACCCTGTAAACTTTCTTAAAATCGTCATTGGCGGAGTTAGTGACTTGTCGTTCACTTGACATTCCCCGTAATCGAGTAGCCACTGTCTAGTGACAATTTCCCTGCCCGGCGTCTATCATCTGCCAACGTCATCACCGTTGATTGGCCGCGTCAATGGCTGTACGGTGTTTGGAGAACCAGGCACCATGCGCGACAGGTTCGCAGAATTTTGCAGCATGGTGGCTTTTACGAAACCATCATCGTATCAAATAATAAAGGCCATCTCCCAAAACAAAAACAAAAAACAAAAATACAAAAAAAACCAAAAACCTTGAAATTTGAGTCAATTTGCAGTGAACAGTCACCGCGGGTAGCAGGAAGCAAGAATTTTGGCATTGTATGTTGCATAGTGATGTGATAGAACTTAACGAAAGGTTCCCAATGATCCATACTTCTCACACAATAGTAGAGCTTATGATGACGTTTGCTGATATACATTGCGGTCCGGCATAAATGTCCCAGTCGGCTTGAACAGTCCAGGTCATTTCCAAAATTGGCGAGTCACTATGATAATTTATTCCGACTTTTATCCAGTCATCGACCAGATTACGTCATTAAGTACATTTACGCAAGGTCACAATTACACGCTAAGTGTGATCGGCAGTTTTCGCCGCTTATTAAGTCCCTGTCTTATCAATTTCGACAAATTTCGACTGTCAACATAATCCATGTATTGTGCAAAAGATCTGGTTAACAACGAGTCCGATAAGTGAAAAAAATATTCGAAATATTTACAATTCATTTCTATCCCAGTTTATCGATTTCTCTTAAGCACCGAGATTCATTGTGTAGATACTCTTCATCTCTATCAGCAGTACCGTTTTCAAGATTATTTGTTTATGTACGCATATGGCATTTTGCAAGGAGTAAAAGCGATGTCAGAGCTTTCTGAGCGAGGCTAAAATGATACACGATTTTGAAAATGTGTTGACAGAGTGGCCACACAACTGTTCGATATTATGACAGAATACTGCGCGATTAATTGTTATTTGAACAAACGACATCCGTATTCCCTTGAAATGTGTAACGCCAAGTGTTTGGCAAAACACCTCCTTCACAACTGACGATATTTTTGATACGGATCTACGATAATACAAGATACGGAAAAAGTTGTGTTTATATGGTGCAGCGGGGATATATATATATATATATATATATATATATATATATATATATATATATATATAATACATTTATTTATAGCAAGATAGAGTTTAACAGTAAGCGTACGTATGTGTAGGTTGCCAGGAAATACAATGTTTACTGATGGCGCGCTTACCGCTGATTGGCTAATGATAGGAAAAATATCATGGTATAGCGTCGCAAGTTTTGAAATTATCTGGACTGTCGAATGTTACCGCTTTTGTCTAGATATTATAATCTTACATAAGTCAGAGGGCCATTTAATCGTCGTCGCGGTGAAATCTTGTTTGCTGCCACGGCCAAAATCTACGACGGTAAAACATTCTTACACCAAGAGCTTTTGAGTCCCTACACGTGGTAGAATAGAAAGGAATTGTAAAAGTTCGAGTAGATCAGCAAACTCGTAAAAAAACTAAGTATGAGAAGCAGTGAAGTATTATACTTTTTACTCTCACAGTTAGTTAAAAAGTAGTTTAGCCTACTTATTCATCGCCTGGTTAACCATGAGCAATGAGTTGACAAGTCTAAATTGCCCGACAAAGTAACCCCCTTAAAGATATTCATATTCAATTCATTGCATTTCAAAGCATAGACGGGGTGTTCAGCTCGAGGCAAGTAATAAATAAAGGTAACGACTTAATACAATTAATCTATACAATTCCTACACATACCTATATCTCTATAAATACCTACAATGGTCACCTTTTCACACATTCTTGACGGTAGTTTCAAAAATGAGTTAACATATATTTTGGTTGCTCATTTTTGATATTATCCTTTTGTTGTCTATCTCTCTCTTGGCGGCACAGAATAGTTACCCCGGTATATCTAACGCAAGATATTTCTCGAAAAGTAAACAATTTGCTTTT
The DNA here is from genome assembly GCF_041260155.1 of Ptychodera flava. Classification (NCBI taxonomy): domain Eukaryota; kingdom Metazoa; phylum Hemichordata; class Enteropneusta; family Ptychoderidae; genus Ptychodera; species Ptychodera flava. The sequence goes on from NC_091937.1 coordinate 12,674,380, forward strand.
CATTTAAACAAACGTCCAGGTAATATGTGCCAAACATTTACTTAAAATATAAAAATAAAGAAGTAAATGTATTTCCTATATGTTTTTTTTGAATTCCAGACTGCACAGATGAATCATTGTTTCAGTGTGACAACGGAGAATGCATAGACTCATTTTTCCGTTGTGACGGCTTTCGTCATTGTCGTGACAGAAGTGATGAAAAAAACTGCAACAGTAAGTATGTTCGACTGCATAGAAAATCAAGCATTGCAGACTACCATCTTTGAATGGTAGTCTCACGATTGGAAGAACAACATATATTCGACAGAGAAATTATTGATAGATGGACCTATAATAATCTCAGCGGTTAAAAAATGCAGGCTAGGGACATAAAACAGTCTTCATTCGGCTTATCTTATTGCAGTTCTAAACGAGTAGAGATTAAGTAGCATGATGCACCGTATGCGCCTCGAAAGTGAAAGACTTTTCATTTTTGCTCAAACTTTTCTCAAGGGATCTTTCAAACATTCTCTTTAAAAACCAACAATAAAAATGGCGGGGTCACCGTACAAATTTTGGTACTAAAGATACAGTTTTCATAAGATTTATCGATATTTTGATTTTACATTCAAAATGGCCGCCATCTCTGTGGTAACTCTATGGAGAAAAATGAAATAATCGATTTTTGAAAAATAATAAGACGATGAAATTTTCTCTTTACCAAAAGCTGTAAATGAGCCGAAAAAGTGGCATATCAGAAAAAAGATTTGTAAAAAGATTGAGAGGCTGAATATCTGTCCCCGAGGCGCATTCTACCTTAATGTGAGTGAGTTAACAAGCTGTGTGACTCTTTTCACCTTCTGAATTAAGGCGGGAATGCTGATTTGTATGATTGTACCAATGGTTTCTCTATACCATCTGCCTTCGTTTGCGATGGATATAATGACTGTGGTGACTGGACTGATGAAGAAGATTGTAGTAAGTATATCGAATAAATGCTAACATTGAGAGATCTACTTGTCACCTATTCCCCTCTGAATGTGTTGTCTAGTGTCTCACATTTTCCTAGATGATTTGTCTTTTCAACTTTGTATGTTTATTATTCATCTTGCCTCAAACCAAGGAGAGCAAAGTCCGTTGCTACATATCAACCAACAGTTTCTGGTTCAATACATTTCCGCCTTTGTGTACTTCAAAAATGCTGCAAAACTAAGAGACCCGTGCCATGAACTATAAATTCTTGTATCATTTCAATGGTTTACTCGAGGCTAAAACTTGATGATTTTTTTCTCCATGAGTGTTGGCGGTAACTAAATCCTTCCTTTCTCAAAAGTCTGTGACGCCAAAGATCACTTCCGTTGTGATAATGGTCACTGCCTTCCGTTAAGTCTGGTGTGTAATGACTTCAATGATTGTGGGGACGCGAGTGATGAATTAAACTGCCGTGAGTACTCCTAATTAATTACCATAATGATGCGCCAGGATTTTGTATTTAATTAAAAGAATTCCAAAGAACACAAGATGGGAAACAAAGTATTCGAGCAAAGTGTTAAATCACATAAATGTATTTTCATTCACGTTTGGCTGGATTTTCACCAAATATATTTATGACCAAATCATGGTTAATTGTCAGTTTCTGATGATAATACTTGTATTCTGCAATAAAGGATTTAAATTCTGTTTCACTGTATTCATTAATGCAGCTGAAATCGTATAAGGGGTCAACTACTCCGTAAATGTGAAATCAACTTCGGTTTCATTTACATCCACAGCCTGCGAATTTAACTGTACTTATGAGAAGTGTATTCCAAATTATCTGGTATGTGATGGCCATTACCAATGCATCGATGGAAGTGACGAGGAAGATTGTGAAGCCAGTAGGTTGTCGAATCTTCAAAGCTCACGAAAATCTAGTATTGACTTATTTCTTTTTACATTCCATAAAACTTTCTGTGTAATTTCTACAACTATAAGAAGGTGACCGGTTTTCTTAAAAAGTAAACGTAAAGCAAAAAGGCGATTATTGTCTGCAGAAAACGACTAGAGTTTGGACACAGCTTCAAATGAAAGATACACGCCATTGATAGGTAATATGAACAGTTATTATCTTGCCATTTAAATGATATGAACGAGAACAAAATACGTGTTGGACTAATGTATATAATATGCATTATCTTCCTGATCACTGAAACACAAATTGAACTAAGACATGGATTGTTAGCTTAGAAAGAAAAGTTAACGTTGTATATGGAGCCTCCTTGTTTGTTTATTCATGTCCTAAATTTTGTAGTGTAGTACGAAAAGCATAAGTACTGTTAAGGTCAGCTAAAGCTTTCCTTGTTCTGAAGTTTTCTCACTGAACGCAGATAACATTTTTTTCAATTACCTTCATGCAGTACATGCGTTGCCAAATTGTGACTGCATGTGAAAACTCTTCTCAATGAAACCTTCGACTGTTCTCTTACCACTTCGGCTAGAATAATGATAACGGGTCACTATGCAAAATCTGGTACAATAGAGACAAATTACCTGAGATTTCCCGATATTTGAAATTCAAAATGACCGCCATCCCCGTCTTAACTCCATGGGGACAAATATTTTTCAAGAAACTAATACAATCAAAACGTTTCTCCTTATCAAGGCCATTAGAATGAGCCCCCCACAAGTGGTAGATCAGAAGAGAATCGATAAAATTTGAAAGTCTGACTTTGTGTCCCCGAGGCATGTTCTAAATGAAATCCTTTTTTCAATACAGATTTAAATGTGATTTACTGTGAAGAGGATCGCATGCGTCTTACTGTGATGAAGGGATGGCTTCTTGACTTGCTTCGACTGGAGGATGCAGAGGCTGAGGATTTCCATCTTAGAGATGAAAACTGTACCGGTTTTGAAGAGGCGGGATTATTTACCTTTCAAACGTACTTTTACGAATGCGAAACTTCTTCGAAGGCAAGTAGAAATTTTGAATTTCCAGCAGCGTAACAGATGATCATGGTAAATTTATTTACTTAGCTACCCATGAATTTCGTGCATGTTTCAAACATATTACGTTTCACACAACGTTTCCAAATTTCGGGAAAACCTTAGTACGATTCGCCGACGAGGTAGTCATAATTATTTCACTTTTACAACATTATTTACAGGAGCTTACACACAACAAAACAATTTCTTATGACAACGTTGTGTACTCATCAAGAGGGATAGAAGTTTTAGAGATGATCTGTTCCTATCCAACCGAATATGAAGTTGCCCCTATCCACGTTATTGTAAACCCATGGTAAGTTTAATGCTAGTATCTACAAATATTGCAAGCTACGTTTCGCCTTGGAGTTGTAGCAAGGGATTACTGGATTGAAATCATAATGGGAAATGTAACATTAATTTTCAATGTAATCATGTTGCAAACAATTTTGTGGATTGGATATTTTTACCGAAGGTTACATGGCCACTCCAATAAAAATAACCGAGAAGACAGAATTTTCATATCGGACTCGAGAAAGCAAGCTTGTGCATACTTTAAACATGTTCACGTAGTATTTTTATTTCCAGTTCCCCAAAAGTTCCATTCTTAGGTTTTGGAACGTTTGTTGTGGAGGGTACACTGTACAAGGATGAAAGCTTTGACGAACTGCTGGATCCGGAAGAGGATTTTCCCGTTATGATATGCAACGATGTTTATCTGTACATCGGCATCGCTGTAAAGAGTGAAGACAAATCATTAGAATTATTTTTGGAAGACTGCTTTGCAACTGAGAGTCACGATCCCCATGCAGTTGCAACGAGATTCCCGATGATCACGAATGGGTCAGTTTGAATGTTTTTATCGAAAAATCAACTCGCCAATCCAATTATTCACCAAATTTACCATTTCACACGTGTGTGTGTCTCTCTGTTCATTGATCAATCAATTGGTCTATCTATCTATCTGCCTGTCTGTCGATCTGTCCATCAACCCGTCTTTCTCTCTCTATCTATCTATCTATCTATCTATCTATCTATCTATCTATCTATCTATCTATCTAGCTAGCTAGCTAGCTAGCTAGCTAGCTATCTATCTATCTATCTATCTATCTATCTATCTATCTATCTATCTATCTATCTATCTATCTATTTATCTAGCTAGCCAGCTAGCTAGCTAGCTATCTATCTAGCTAGCTATCTAGCTATCCGTCTGGCCTGCCTGCCTGTCTGTTCATTCATATGTCAGTAAGTCAGTAAGTCGGTGCGTGTGTCTGTCTGTCTGTGTACATACGTACATCCGTATCTTCCTGTATTCGTATCGTAACACAAAAAGGACGACATCATTGTCGGCCTGTGAATATAGATCAACGTGTACAAAGCACATATTGTGTCATTTCGTATAGCCAAATTAATGTAAAGTAAATACCCATGCACACTCTTTGAGAAATTACTTTTTGATGTTTAACCTTTAAAGTGGTCTACAAAACATAGTTTAAGTGCCTATTCTCTGCTATTACAGTTGCCTTGAAGACACGACTAACGAGTTTGCCGTGAGTCCAAGCAATGATCTCGCAAAACACTACGCATGGGACGCCTACTATGCTGTGAATAGGGATGGCGTTGGACCGAACGAAGATGTTGACCTGTACATCCACTGTGCTGCAGTGATTTGTAAGAAGAACCAACAGGGGACACGATGTGACCAGGTAATTATCAACAATAAATTACAGACAGCATAACATATGTCTGTAAAATCAAAGTAGCACAGTAGTGATGTTTTGCTGTTATATTTGTGATTAATTGTATTATTAAAATACATCTAGTAATGACTTTTCAACAGACCTACGAAATACTAACTTTAGGAACGTTTGTACATTATCGGATAATTCAATAAAAGTGCAAGAATGATCTAAGTCCTTATTTTAAGCCTTCATTAAAATGTCCGCTCACAGGTATAAAATTTTACAATTTACAAGAAATCGTAACTTGATGTACAGTATATCTGTGGATGTTAACCTTCATTAGTAAGATAAGATCATAATTGGTAAGAGTTAACTGTCATAAGTGCATGATATGCAGTCCTTCTTACAGTCATAAAGTTGCCATATTTATTCATCAGTCCATAATATCTGGAATGCCTGTGTTCACAGTAATCGCAGAACTTGTGGTTGCATAAATTGAAATGACTTGGATATAAATGTATACATGGGACATAGAGCACACTAGATATCAAAGGTCTAACTCAATTCACTTTGTTTCATTTTAGGGATGTAAGAATTCGCGAAATAAGAGAAGTGTAGTCTCTGGCAGCAATTCGTATATCACCCATGGTCCTTTCAGGAAATCGTCTAACGACAGGTAAATTATACACCTTTTTCATTGAAAAATATGAATATTTGCGACCCGAGAAACAAAAACAAACATCTTGAAAATTGCATTATTTCATCGCATCGGTTATAATAATACGCATTAAAGGACTTTCATACATATTTGTGTATGTGTCTGTATATTGTTTATTATTATGTTTTTTTTTTATTTCACACAGATGTGCTGTTTAAGACGTAGACGTCTTCATTTTGATGTGACGACCGAAACTTCCGCTTAACTAGATGCATCATTCACTTATGAAGAATCAAAACCTACCGATGTAATATTTGATCCTTAAAACCTTTAATCAGTGCCATGCTATGTTCGAAAATTGCTAGTCCAGGTATTAATAAATTTTGACATTTTTTTTGCTTGTGCATGAAAATTCTGTAGTTGACATAGTTCCTAAAGCCTCAATGAATAAAGGTGTCTGCTAATTAAAACCTCTCGTTCATCTTCCTTTACTCTAATGTGCCGTGCCTACATTCCTTTATATCTTTAGATGTAGGTCACCATAAAAAAGCTACCTCCTTATTAGTTCAAGTCGACCAATGTATATGCATGTCGCGATTTCGTTACAGTACCGGTTCATCTTGTCAAATAGTGACACAAGATTATTAAGCTTTCACTTTGAAGTGTGCCTGGACCGAACAAAATCTCTGTAGTTCATAATTGACATGTCAGCTTCATTGGAAGTGACGTTACCGTGGTGTGTACAGCTGTGACATACTGCAGTGTAGTTAGACCATAGAAAACGTTTTCAACTTTTTAAGATTTTGTGGGAAAAAATCTCACAGAAAATGTACAACCACAGCCAACAACCAAATAACAATATTTGTAAAGTCTACGGCTGCAGCACGTTTCCAGCACTTATGAATGTTGATGCTCTTAGAAAAATTGCGGTTCACAACTAGAGCTGGGGCTGATTTTGATCGAAGTTTGTGAACAAAACGACTTTAAATGAAGTACAAGAAGAAGCAGTAACTAAGGGGAACAACTTCCAACATATCTTGTCTAAAATATCAGAAATTATTGTATTTTCGTATCAGAGAAACGCATTCGTCGAAACAACATTTTCATAAAGAAGACGTGACCCCTAAGAACTTTTACTCTTTCTGTTTTCCTGATTTTCCTGGATTTATTGCTCCCTCGTTATATCCGCTAATAGGTCTCCCACTGAACTACATAATTAGCAAGTTGGCCGGTTGAGGGCGCGAGATATGAAGCTTGGTACGTGTCAAAAGCTTGTTTTGAAAAAGGTCGTCATTTCCCCATTGCATCGCTGTGTCTTACTTTTGAAGAAGGTTACCACATTTGGACCCGATGAAACCCTGACTGAAAGAATGATCGACAAACAGTAGTTACTGTAACACGCACACAAGGGATTAAGCTCCTTGCATATTTGCATGTGACTGTTAAAATAGTTTACTGAACAAAGTATGTTACCGTATTATTTGAATCGATGTAAGGGTTTGTTAAGCCACAATGCACAAGAAGACTTGATTTGAGCTGATTGCTTGTTGAGTTGTTCTAACTTCTGATGTTAAGGCTTAAGTGGATATACCAGAGTACCTCCTCTCTCGAGATACATAGACAGTGAAACGTTCTCAAATTTAGAATCCCTCAAGCTGTTAGTTCTCAGTGGAAATAGTATTTCATTCATTACTGAACATTTGTTTGATAGTTTACCGGACCTAATTTAAACTTGCTTCACAATGCAATTGGAATGGGCATTGATACAATTGAAAATCTTTCAACGCGACACGTTTTTAATTTTAACAGAGATGTATATGTACTCACAGGGGTGTTGTCAAGTCATGCAAGATGATCATGGCGAAGACTTGACTGTCAATTATATGGAAACTCAGCTCCACGATGAAGTGTGCAATTTTATTCAATTATTTATCGTACAGAAGGCTTTATTAAGTACCATTGTAATATAGGAACATTCTCTGAACACACATACGCAGGACCGCCTGATGAAATGATTTGTGCATGTAACTAAAATAAAAAAGAAGTCCTCAACATGAGAAATCCACGCATTTTTATGAGTGAGAAAGTGATAAATTTCCTATCTTTGACAAGTATGAATGTTTCTATACTTGACATTTATTCCCTCGATGTATACGTGCCTCACTTAAAAACAACTTGATCAAGTGGGCCACTTAGTGGTATTTTGCTTTATATAATTGTAACGACTTCATTAAATCTCATGTTAATATGGTCATAATATAAAATGAGATCAATGAAATATAATGGTATAATAAATGATATTAAAGAAATATTATTATGCAAATGACATGCAAATAAAAATATTTGTTGAAGTGGCCCACTTGCCCCACTATTTGGGGTAAGTGGGCCACCAATAATATGCAATTTTCCCCAAGGCTGATATTTCTGCTTGATGTACAAATCTATGTACAAATATTAATTTATCACCTATTTTGAAAGATATATGAATTTAAATGATTATCTTTATAAAGAACACTTAATGCATTAATATTTTATTTATTTTTTGTCAATTTTACAATTAATATAACAATACATTGTAATTTTTTATTTCAAATAAGTAACTGTATCCTTACAACTTGGAAAACATTGTGATAGTACGCGAGAACTGAGCAATGCTCAACAATTTGGATTCAATTACTGGTAGCTCTCACAGATATCTAACTAAGCACTAAACTATCAGCCTGACCATGCTTTAGCATTTTTGTGCTTTGCCATCTCTCTGCATTTTTGTGGCTACAGCATCTCATAACTTAGAACTACACATTACAGAATGGCAATCGCAATGCAGACTAGCATACAAAATTCAGAGTAAAGTTCACCTTACTTTTGTTTAAGTATAGTGTCATTCAGTGGCCTGAATTATCACCGATTTACGCCATCAAATGACGTATTGCATCAGTTTTTAACATGAAATTGTTGCTAGAATAAATCACTCGTTTTGTGTACAGATCTTACAAACTATGAATCTGGTTGAGCCTTCATGAAATATAATTCTCCATGAAGTCACCTGACAAAGTAACAGTAGTATTGATCATAGTGGGCAGTGCTTTGTGAAATATATTTCTGTAATCATTGTATACTGAAAATGCAAAGCAAAGGAAAGCAAAAATGCGGAAAGAGTTGTTTTCAAAGTTTAAAATATGCAAAATGTTGCGTAATCGTGAATGCTGTTATATGAACTGTACAAAATTGCACAAGCCATTAATTTAATATAACACCATGGCTGCAAATATTTAAATTTTTAAATTCTTCGGAGAACATGTAAAGAATGGGAGTTATCCCAAAAATTGTAACCAGACATCTTGACTTTAACATTTGAAATTTGAATTTTACTCTGAATAAAGTTTTGGTCCAAAATAGCCTTTCCAACCACCTTAAAGGGAAAAAGTCACTCATTTTGACATTATTTCTGGTATTTTAATTTCACTTGAAATATTAGTGTATTGCTCTGGTCACTGAAATATGCTGAATTATCAGTTGTTACAGTTCAACTCTCACCATATGCATGGTTATAATGCATGAATTCTTCCACAAAGCAATTTTGATTATTACCAAAAATTAAATGATGGAAGTAATCATGCCTTATGTCCATGTACAGGGTGTGAGTTGAGCTGAGACAACTGGGTAATTCAACCTATTTCAATAGGCAGAGAAATACCATAATATTTCACAAGAAACTTAAATAACTGGAATAATGTCAAAATAAATGTGACTTTGTCCCTTTAATCATTGTCACTGCTGCTGTGGTTCGAACAGCAGAATTGTTCCAATTTAGATGAACCAAATACATTAGCGCATGATCCATGGTGTCATTTTGTACATTTTCGTTCTATCCACCAGTCGTAGCAAACTGCTCTGACTGCATTTTGCATGGCAGATAGGACTCAGAGGCCCTGCTTCTTGGGCAAGTCTTTTCTTCTTACCATGTTCTGTTGTAGAGCAAATATATAAAAAATCATAGTCATATAACATATAATTAACAGTATTACCCTCACAATATAAATACACATTCTTACTCAGACATATTTATTTATCCACATACGCACACACATATATTACACATAATATTAAATGTATGCTATGCATACAAAAACTAAATACCTACATATTATTTATTTATAGCTAATAAATTTAATGTATTAACTGATTATAAATCAATAAAGACATAATTTTAATTGATTGAATAATTAATTCATTACATCATCAATTTATCCATCAATAAATACATATATATTTTATTCAATTACTTTTATGCAAATAAATATATATTATCTCTATTATTATAAACGATATTATAATTGTATACTTATAAATTCATTTATTCATTTATTTATTAATTAATTTTCATTTATCCATTTATTTCCAATGTGAATGTTTCTGTGTGTTTATAGGCCAGCTGCTTCCGCTAGTAAACATTAATTTTTCAGGCAGTACACAGCTTCGAATTCACTATATGTGGTGGCTCACTTGCCCAGAGTACTTGGGGTAAGTGGGCCATTCACAAAATATGTCACCATATTAGTAAAATATAACTTGCAGTACTGATTCAATAGGCTGCCATGGAATATTCATTCAATAACATGTATGTTTTGATAGATGAATTAAATTGTAATCGAGAATATTCAGTTTATAAACAAACTCCTCAAGTTTTACCAGTATTTCCCACGAGAAGTATTTAAAAATGGCCGCCGAAGGATATCAAGAGAGGAAATAATCGACTCTTGTTATTGCATACAATGTAATACATGCAGCAAAACTTGTACTGTTAACAAGGAGGAGTTATTTATAGATGCAAAATACAATGATAAATATGAATACTAAAATCTTAGAAAAATACGAGATGTTTTCACTTTATGTCGTTATATTTGAATTTGGCGGCCATATTGGAAAAAGCAAATACGATTTCTGTCAAAAATCGTGTAAAAATTCAACAACTGTTATTGATCGTTGATTATTTGGCGCCATAAACAAAGGCACCGTTGTCGCTGTCATGTTTACATAATTATTTTTTATCGAAATAATCATATCAATAGAATACGGTCGAAATCCATGTTATCGCCACTTTTACACATACTAGTGGACACGTGACAAGTAGCAAAACACGCAACACTAAGAAGAAAATACGTATTTTTACCTGAAATCGGCGCGTCTGCTGACGGTTGCCACCATCGGCTGGATTCGTCTGATGTCTGGTATACTGGAACGTAAACTTGCCGTAAAGGGGGAGATCGCTTTTAACGACAATTTGTCGTAAAATAGAAAGTGGCCCACTTGCCCCGACGGCCCACTTGCCCCACTTTCCCCTAATCTTATTCAATTGTGAAACTCAATAATTTTATAATTTGAGATTTAGAAAAACAGGATATGTCAGATTTGCGACTTTTAGCTACACGGAATACGATAGCAGGGATATTCACACAATGCAATCGAACAAGCAACGAAATTATCTTTCAATCATTCATAAATCTGGAATATCTAATAGTTACACACTCTGGAATTACAACTCAATGTGATTTTAACTTTCGACAGTTGACTAACTTGCAGTACATAGACTTTACTCACAATAAAATTGCGTTTGTAAGAGCGAATACATTCAAGTACAACACACAATTATCAACGATTGATCTCAGCGATGACAATATTACTATGTTGGATCCCACCGATGGCTTTTTTGTTGGACCTTTACTTCGAAAATAATCCATTGAACTGTGATTGTGATAAAGAGTATATTAAGAAGTAAATGATATCGGCCAAGGATTTTAAGTTCGTCTTTGGTGAACTTAAAATTCTGGGTTCTGCACATTTGTACGTCATACAAATGTGAAGAACCCAGTTCTCTGTCTAATAAACCATTAATTTTTATTGATCACCATCGAATAGCGTCTTACATTACCTATTCTACTTGTAAGTCTAATTATTTGGAAGACACGCTGGCATTTGTTGTATAATGCCTACAAGAAAATTAAAAAGATAAAACAGCGCCACGCCCCCTACTGCGGGATAGACGACGTGAGAGAGCATGATTTCGACGCCTTTATTAGTTTTAGTGAAGGAGATTCTGACTGGATTGATGAGCAACTCCAACCCTTTATGGAAGATAAACTCGAACTAAGACTATGTGTCCACACAAGGAATTTCCATGGTGGAAAAGATATATTTACGAATATCGAGGACAACATCAAAAAGAGCAGGAAAATAATCTTTATTGTGTCAGAACATTTTATCAAGAGTTCTACTGTGATTTGGAAATGCGATTGGCGTTCTCGATGATGTTACATGCACTTCACGATGAACATATACCTGTATTTATCATGTTGGAGAAAGTTCCCCAGAAAGACATGTCTGACATTCTGAAGTTCTTTGTCAATACCAAGACATACTTAGCTTGGCCTGAAGGGGATGAAAACGAGGATGAAAGGCAGCACTTCCGGGAAAAACTAAAAGGTATAGTAAGAGACGAATGGCAAATATTCTATAAAAATTCTCATACTCATATTTTGCGAAGAAAAGTCAGCAACTATTTACAAATATGTAATCTAGGACTACGTTTATTTTGGATATAATTCCCTTGAACACAAACTTTTTCAATTTAAATATTAAAAGAGGATCTTCATAGTATATATTTGGTGGCGCTAAATTACATTTGTATATCATATTAAGTAAGGTATAGTAAATACATACCATTTTTTACTTTGGAGGTAGATTTTTTGACATTATGAGTAGTGAAAGTATTGTTGAAATATACGTTTCCCTTATTTTGAGACATTAGGCTGTTTCTTTTCCCCTGTACCTTTATATTATTACAAACGTAACACGGGATCATCAGTGTTTCCTTTCTTCGTCTCGCCCACGACATCACAATTGGACCTCAAGTGTTAACATCTTCGGGAAAGATTAGTCATATTTCTCTACATTCAAATGTTAAGTTGACAAAAATGTTAAAAGTTTTCCTGCCTTATCGACTTGAAATAATATTCAAATTTGTCTTGCGAAGCAATGTAAATGACAGTGTCAAAGGTCTAGTCCACTTTACTTGCTGTTAGTATTTCTCTTTATCAACATCATGCCACCGAAGCGAAAAGCATCGGCCACCAGAGCAGCTACAGCTTAACGCAAGGTTTCATCAACAACAACATTTGCTGTCCCTGTGAGAGCATCGGTCAATCCTCCACATGCAGCTGAACCTATTCAAGAATTCCTACAAGTTCCCAGTACCAGTCAACATAGCGAACAACTTGTTGCTGCAGTTTGAACGCCTAGTGTCACTTCTTGGACTCACACCGATACCAGTGCATTAGCAGCCATTATGTCGCGAACAGTCATCCAGGGTTTAAAGGATGTTGGCCTTTTCACCTCCGCAAGCCCAGCCACAGCTACTACATCTCCAGCTGTAGCCCAATCAGTTAACAATGACATTACCAGTCAGGGGGTTTTAGTTTCTAGGCAACTGGCATCCCCTCACAGTTTCTACCAATCAGTTGAAGGTGGAAGTGAGCAGGCTTCTGCTGCAAGCCCTTAACTGTCTGTTCATCTAGGAAACATACCAACGTGCATGGAGACTTTTTATACAGTTCACAGGCAGCCAATTTGGGGTGCATTGTCCATCACTACCACTCTCAGACACGGCTATTGCATTGTTTATTGGTTACCTTTCCAGACAGCACCTAGCCCCATCCACTGTGTCAACTTACTTGTCTGGCATAAGCTATGTTCATAAACTTGCAGGTTTGTCAGACCTAACCAATTCTTTTATGGTACACAAACTGGTTCATTTATATCGCACATTAGAGCATAAACTGGGTACTCATCTCCTATCACACGAGATATTTTGCATTGTCTAGTTAAGACCATTTCAGATGTTATTACAATTGGTGGTCTTTATTCTGTATTTCCAGGCCATCGGCCCAATATACAAACATAACTCAGATAACATTATTAAATGACAGGAAAAGAAGAAAAACAACAATTCTTGCGGAAAAAAAATATATTTTACATTTCGATATCTTTTCTGCGTATCATAGCATGAAATGTAAAGGCTGCTAATCTCTGTAATAAATCAGTATTACTCGAAGACATCAAATCTACAAATTTCCTTTCTGATGGTGATGTGAAATAAATAGCTGGTAAATATTTAATTCTTAAAGTATCAAAAAATGGACAAATCAAAACAAAATGATACTCATCTTCAATCTCACTTCTTTCACATAATACACAAATTCTGTCTGTTCTATCGATATTTAGTTTTCTGTCTGTTTCTATTTTTAAATAATGAGAAGAGCACCTTAATCGTGCCAACATTTTCATATGCGTATGAACTTTAACAGCTGAAAGGTATTTTTCTGGAACAAGTAATGTCTTAAATTCTCTGTAAGTTGAAAGTTTATCAATTGTACAAATTTGGCTAAACCAATTACAATACAAAAAATATTTAAGATTTTCCACAAATAAATTAAAAAAATATTTCTCATTAACTATTTCTTGTCGTTCCCACACATCTTGGAGATTACATTGAAAGAGAATATTTTTAATGTGATGTATCCATGTAGGTTTTGTTCTTATTCCTGATTTATCAATTTGATAAAGCATATCATAACACTTTCTGGGGTATCTACTACCTGGCATTTTTAAAAGTTTTACCCAATATTTTATACATCTCTTAGCTGTGTAAAAATAAATAGGATACCGCCCACATTCTCCAAGAACAGCAGCATTTGGAGTGTTGCAGGATACACCTAAAAATATTTTACAGGCCAAGTACTGTACACGTTCTAGACTTTCATATGTTGTGTAACCCCACACTTCCGAACCGTACGTTATAATAGGCAAGACCATAGCATCAAAAATTTTAAAAAATACATCATAACTAAAGTGACCAGTCTTTTTACCAGCTCTGGTGATGCCCATTAACACTTTTTTGGCTTGTTGGGCAAGAGTTTTTGTTGCAACAGACCATTTCAGTCTGGTAGAAAAAATAACCCCGAGATACTTATAAAACGACACTACACAAAGCCTTTCTCCATTAAAGTACCATTTCTCATTCTTTGAAAGGTGTCCGCCACCTTTAAATACAATGACTTTGGTCTTATCTAAATTTACTGACATTTTCCATTTAATACAATAGGTGTTCAAACAGTTCAGAAGGCGCTGTAAACCAATGACAGTATCAGCAAAAAGAACTACGTCATCTGCAAACAATAGACACATTATTTCAACTATATCTGGTGAAAGTTGAATACCACGGAGACCGCTATTTTGTATATCTTGAATCAGCTCGTTAATAAAAAATGAAAACAAGAAGGGGCTTAACATACACCCTTGTCTAACTCCTATTGGACAACTAAAATAATCTGAATAACTGTTATTTGTGCGAACACATGATTTGACATCAACATACATAGCATGTATTATTTTGAACATTTTCCCTCTCACTCCACCCTTTAAAAGTACATACCATAACCTTTGCCGCTCCACAGTATCGAAGGCTTTCGAAAAATCAACAAAAGCACAATAAAACTTACCCCTTTTTCTAGAAACATATTTCTGAATAATAGATTGTAAAATAAAAATATTATCCACGGTGGAATACCCTCTCCGAAAGCCTGCTTGGGTTTCATCGATTTTTGCGAGTGTATTCGCCCAAAAAGACAGGCGGTTATTCAAAACAGAAGTGAAAATTTTACTAAATATGCTTAACAGAGATATACCTCTATAGTTACAAGGAGAATCAGTCGGACCACTCTTATGAAGTGGAATGATGATTGCTTTAGACCATTCCTTCGGGAAAATACTTGAATCAAAAAGTCTATTAAACAAAACATTCAAAAAAGGAAGAATAAAGTGGCTCGTAGATTTAAAAAATTCACCCAAAATGTCATCTGGACCGGCTGATTTACCATTTCTGAGTTTTCGTATGGCTATTTCTATCTCGTTATTTGTGATCGGAGCATTTAAAATATCACAACCTATTTCACACTCTCCCCCAAATAATTCGTCTACACAAGCTGAAAGCTCTTGCGAAAAACTTGAAAAATTGGAATCGTCATCCACAGTAACATTTTGTTTGAATAAATTACTGAAATAATCATAAAAAACCTGGGGTGGAACATTATTTTGAAATCGGCGTGTTGAAACTAAACGCCTTACACTTGCCCAGAAGCTCTTTGGATCTGTTGATGAGCAAATTGAAAGTTTCTCCCTTTCGTCATTTAAAAATAACCGTTTTTTATTGCGACAAAGTTTTCTAAAATCAGCTCTAGCCTTTTTATATAAAGTTAACTCTGTAGTGCCACCATTGTTTCTAAACCGTCTCAGTAAATCATACTTTTTCTGTTTCAATAAAACACACTCCCTGTCAAACCATGGTGGTTGCTCTCTATGACATGACTTGGTTGGCGCAACTCTTTTACACATATTACACTGATCAGCTACTTGTATTAACATATCACTGAAATCAACAACTACATCATTTACATCAGAAAAAGGACTGAGAATTTCATCTTCAAGGCCATGACTTGACAGTTTTTCTTTAACAAGATTAGAAAACTGAATTTCTTTCTCGGGACACCACACATATTTACGCAATACATCAGTGTAATTTTGCAGGTTTTGACAAGTTGGATTGACCGCAGTGTTTGCTTTGAAAGAAAATGACAGAGGGAAATGATCTGATTCGCTTCGCATCTCCACAGAAAATGACATGACATTTGGAAACAGATCAGTTGACACCAATGTGTAGTCGACAACACTAGCACCTGCATTTGCAATGCAAGTAAATTCACCTTTGTTTGCGTCATCGCCAATTCTACCATTTAAAAGATGTATATTATATGTACAGCAAAGTGAAAGAAGGGAACAGCCGTAGCTATTAACAACTTTATCTTTAGAGACACGGGGCATGTGAAAGGAATCATTAGCATAACAATAGGAAGAATCAACTATGTACTCTGTACTGTCATCGATGATGTAGTCAGGATCTTCACCCGTGCGTGCATTCATATCACCTGTAATGATTACGTAAACGTCATGTAAATCTGCAAGAATACTGGACAATTCATTTTCTAATAATTCTATGCCATCTGCCGAAGGCAGACTATCATATGTGGTGGAGTACTTTGGTGAAATGTACGTGCTACAAAAAAGAACATCTTTTTCTAATGAAAATAAACAACCCTTAAGAAGTAAGCAAATACAATCATGAAGATTTGATTTAACTTGAGTTACATACGGCATCAACCTATTACGTATAATGGTACAAACGCCACCAGGATAGCGGCCATGTTCAGATTTTCTGTTTCGTGTAGTATTGAACACATGAAAGTCTGGAAAACACTTATCAAACAGTGAGTCTTTATCAGCCCACGTCTCCAGAAAAGTAATAATGTCATAATTTAAAACAAAGTTTGCAAAATCAAAGGAATGCAACTTGCTTTTCAATCCTTGCACATTCCAAGTTAAAAATGTTACAGCGTCTGGGCCGTGGCCGAATCCCTAGTCTCTGGTGTTGAGACGACTTTGTAAACGAGTCCTAGGACGATGTGAATTTCTGTCAGCGACACTAGCTTCTTGACTACTTCCACAGTTTTCGACACCAGTCTTGTCTATGATCACCAACTTGCCGTTTTTGTAATAAGCATTTTTCCCTTGTCTTTTAAGATGAGATATATTTCTTCGTTGGCGTTTGGTCAAATCATTTCCAATACCGATATCGGCCTCCTTTAATTGTTGTCTTGCTTTCAGGGCAGAAATTTTGTCTTCAAAGTGATGAAACTTAACAACAATCGGACGAGGCTTGTCTTTCACGATTGCTGGCACTCGGTGGGCTCTGACAATGTGTCTACTCTCCCATAATTGAATTTTCACATTCTGGTTTAAAATTTCCACAACTTTCTCCTTACATCGTTCAAAATTCTCTCCCTCTTCTTCTTTCACTCCATACAATCGAACGTTATCTCTCCTCGAAAATGATTCCAGTCTATCGGTATCATCTTCCAGATCATCCAGGCGACTGACAATTTCATCCAGTTTCTGGGATACGGCTGCCATATCATAATTTGCCACACGATTTTCTTCTTTCAGCATATTTACTTCTTCCTGCACTGAGTCAACTGATCTCTTTATATCTCGAAATTCGTTTTTCAAATCAGTGCATGAGGATTTCAGTTCTGCTTGGATAGTTTTCAGATGTTATTACATCAGCTTATCAGTGTTGTTTATTCAGAGCAATGTTTCTAACAGCCTTCTATGGTTTTCCTCAGGATTGGGGAAATCACCACTAAGAATAAGCACGATATAGGTGGTGTCATTCGGTTCAATATGTTGCAGTTTCGGGAACTTCAGGTGAACCTCAGTCAATGATATTAACTCTTTTCAATTTTAAGCATAGCAGGCCGGGCACAGCATTTGTTATTTCATTTCAGAAGATTGATGTGGCTGACATTTGCCATGTACAGGCTATGTGTGGGATTTTTGCCCTTTTAGGGGAGTGGAGCCTGGCCCACTTTTCTGCTTCCCAGGGGCGTTGGACATAGGACGTTGTGATTTCACAGCACATCTTTAGTACATAGATTACTCTATATGTTATACATTTGCACATTGAATTTTGTTTGTATCCGGTCTAAAATGGCTGTGTGGCATCCATTTTGTTTCTTGTATTTATGACAGCAAATGTTGTTGTTGATGAAACCTTGCGTTAAGCTGTAGCTGCTCTGGTGCCGATGCTTTTCGCTTCGGTGGCATGCTGTTGATAAAGAGAAATACTAACAGCAAGTAAAGAGGACTAGACCTTTGGCCCTATTGGCTAATGATAAGAATAGTCAAGCCAGCAAAGGGAAGAAAAATAAAATAAAATAATGCTTGCACTGCATAATAAAATGTAAAAATTGTAAACCCTTCACCCTGGTAACACATTAATTTAAGTACAAAGAAAATAAAATAACCACTGCATAAATTAAACAGTGCACGTGGCTACAAATTAAACCAACCCTTGAAACAGAAGGTAAATCCAGCCAATAATATTGGTAAACCACTCTCCCCTGACAAGGTATGTGAGAGGTTACAAAAACAGCACTAGTGCAAATGGCCACCAAAATGGTTACCGTGTAAGATATTGCACTAATCATGCTGTAAAAAGGGAATATACATTCATTGGGTAATTAAAACTATGCAAATAAAATGCATACATAAGTAATACGTAATAAGGTATATACAACCAAAATTAATAAATGACAGTAAAACCACTGTGTCATGACGAGATATGTCAGTGTGAGTGGCAACAAAAACAATTGAAATAACCCCAATATGCAAGTACGCAAGGTTGAAAAGTGTAAACGAATGTACGGAAACTGATAACACCGACACTACTGGCAGTACTGCACCATCAAAACACGCTCAAATTAACCGTAATGATTTAAGAACTGCCCCCGTAAGCTCCTATAATAAGCAGACGTTCGTATGCCTTGTTGATGATAGATGGCGCTTTAAAAAGCAGAGAACGTACCATGGGCCAAAATTCCCCATGGGTCACAACTGCCCAATTTACCTTACCTGATCTCGCCAAGTGCGCTAGAATGAACCCCATCGGCGCAGAAAATCTGTGCACACTTGCTAAAACACGCTTGTGTTTCCAGAAATGCCCAAAGGCGAAGCCTTCTAACTCGGCCTTCAACAGTGAGACACGCTCGTTAAAAACGGCTACTACATGATGTGATGCGCGGGAAAATCTGGCAAACAAAAATAAACTTGACGTCCATGTAATCGAGCAAATCTCCACGAAATGCATCAGACTTGAGCCGGCAATAGCTGCTGAAAGTTATGACAAATCAATTGCACAAAGCTGTAAAACAACCACACTGAGTTAAAACACTGGACGACATGTAAATCAAAACCCCGTCCATGTACGGCCTTCGATGCCGTGTAGCTGTATTTCTGCAGAACTGCACATGTTGAATGACTGCGGCATAGGACGTGCGTTACGCGGTAATGACATGGACGCCTAGCCAGAAAGAATGACCTAAAATAACACCTTTGGCTTCATCCTGATTGCCAAAAACATGTGCCTGGATGCCCAGCACTTATATAAGGGTAGGATCCCTAAGACAAAAAGAGAGCTTGCCTGAAAAATGTAGAAACGAGAATAAAATTGTTGAAAAAACCAAACTGCCAGCTGCTTGTTTGGCGGTGTGATCGAAAAGAGGCAGGGCAATGTTGTGACCCCCTCTAAGGCACTAATGAATGGAACTCTATTTGACGTAGAGGGCAGTCTACCCTTGAAAATATGAAAACTACAACTGCATGTATATAAATCCGATTATCTTTCTATAATCGTGGTTATAATGCGACATTGATCCTGACATTAATATTATTTGTAGTTTTTTCTTTAGTAATAGGAAGTAGATGTAAGTGATCCTTTGATCTCATTCTAAATTAAACGACAACGTTGTTATTCCGTGTCTGCTTTAGGTATATCGGCCACGGTTTCGATACATTTTGCTTGATCACTATTTTGTATGAGAATCGTAGTTGATCAAGCAAATTATTTTGATACGATAATAAGCTTTGTTTACATTTATTGTAAGAGACGATATTATTTTTTGTCTTTTCACTTTATAACAATAATTCCATGAGGAAAGACTTCGATCTTAATTTTCAATTACTTTTCATTTGTGGTAGATCACATATAGGAAAAGGACCATGTACTTTCGCAAAAGATAAACAAAGCAGCCAGAATGCAAGAAACACTGTATTTATTCTTTACACGGGATGATAAGGACATCATTACAATTTAATGAGATTGTTGGATTTAACTTAAAAGTAAATAATATGGTCGTTTAAAAACAGTTGATAAAGGCATTGTATAGTGAATGGTCAATAAAGTAAACGGTCAGTTAGCACGCAAACTTATGGAACGCTTTTTATAGCATGTATTTGGTATAACTTTTGTAAGCTTTCAAAACGTCTGTCCTCTTATCAAGGACTGATTAAAGCTTCACCATCTGTAACTTAATTTTTTTATCCAGCACTTTTGTCAGTAAAAGATATATATCACTATAATTTTGTAAACAATAATAAACGTTCGTTTGTTTAGCAACAAGAAATTTAAAATTTTTGAATTAAGGACCATCCTAAACTGGTAAAACTTCTAAAATAGTGGTTCGAGATTGCACCATTGATTTTGCAGTTATTGGACCTGGTTATTTACTTGCCTTGAATGATAACGATCGCTAAACTCGATTTGACGTCATATTGTAAACGAGTTCAGTATATGTAAAATGAAGATGAAGATTCAAAAAAGTAGTTAAGATTTGAAATAAAAGTACAAAGTTCATGGAAGTAATAACGTTGTTGTCGTTAATTATTTCTAAGTTGCCTGAAATGCTACAAATTACCCACCAAGATTTAACAGACTGAAAAATATACCATCAACGACTATGAAGATTTTTGAATTGAACACTGCATTACTGGATATCACCAATGTGTTTGACTGTTAATACTCAACAAAGTGGAAATTGAAGTTGCGTGTGATGTGAATCTAGCCTCTTAACTTTTCCATCAGATTTTTGGCAAACCTAATTATTTTGCTAAATAATAAAATAAGGATTTTCGATTTCGTTTCACTGGTAATTAAAGAAAGCGTCTCTGTTCATGTCAATGTATGTACCGCAGGTAATATAGATATGTTGATATCTAGACCGAACCTCGTTTATAAATGAATTTATCGGCGGTTTCTTTGAAAACTTATATGTGTGATTTTTCTCTTTCTTTGGAAAAGGGGAGATCTGCCCGAAAAGCAGTCTTAAGAAATTTGATATCAATTAGTACGAAAATGTTAAGGTTCTTTACGTTCCAAAAAAACATGTCAGTCTCACCAAATGATACTGAACACGCATGTAAAACTAGCGATTGTTATTTTGATGTAGTTTTTAACTCTCATTTGGTATACCAAGGAGAGCTTACCGTATATGGTGAATCATTTCATTTGCATCTCATTTGCATGCGTGTATGTATGTATGTATGTATGTATGTATGTATGTATGTATGTATGTATGTATGTATGTATGTATGTATGTATGTATGTATGTATGTATGTATGTATGTATGTATGTATGTATGTATGTATGTATGTATGTATGTATGTATGTATGTATGTATGTATGTATGTATGTATGTATGTATGGATGTATAGATGTATGTATTTATGTATGTATGTATTTATGTATGTATAGATGTATGTCCGTTAAGATCAAAAACTAAACCGCAGCAGCTACAGTCTTAGTATATGGTGTAGAGGTGCACCCAGGGATGGAGATGTGAATTTGTTCAAATGAACATGTCAGTGTCAAAAATATGCAAATGAGGTAAAAAGGAAAATCCTAAATTGCTAAAACTCAGTAATCGTTGGTCAGATTTTGTTTAAACGTGATATGTATGTTCCTTTAGGTATTCTAAATAAGGTGTGTACAACTTTGATGAATTTTGCTGTTTGTATTTTTGGGGTAATTTTTTTCAGTTTTTAGTCAAAAAATCTTCTTCTCTGAAACGGTTTGTCCGATTGCTTCCAAAGTTAGTATCCCTAATCCTCGAGATGACCGCAGTCAAATTTGTAAAATTGTAGTGAATTGTTTGTATTTTTACCTTTGGATTCCAATTTTTGGTCAAAATTTGTTTTCTCCAAAAACTATATATATATTCCAAAATTCTTTCAATGTTTAAAAGTACTATAAATAGCTCACACACTGCCTGCCAACTGTCACTCTATCTCTTTAAGTAAACATTGTCAATACCAAGAGGTGGACTATTTGATATCTTCATCGGGGATATGGACAATTTTCGGAAAAAAGATTCCCAGCAAAATGTCAGTGAAAAACGAATCTGACAGATTAGGCGTGACAAAAGGAAAAGGTTGGAGAGTGGAAAAAATACAACGGATCAGGTAAACATAATGCTACCTCATCAATCTTCCAGGCCCGCCCAGATATCAAATGGTCCACCCCAATGTCTTTGTGCGCAAACATTTCACAGTGAAGTGTATCTCAGTTGAAGATTCATAGTAACGTTAGGATTTGAAAGGAATAGTCAAGTTCACCACGGTTAAAATTCTTAAGTTAATCTCAGTGCCATCACCCCTGTAACATATTGATTTTGTAAGTTGTTCTAAAAGTGGATGCACCAGTTGCACTGGAAAATAACAACGTTTACTTTTCCCTGTAGGGTTTCTGAGTTAATGGTTGTATGTTAAAATCTCTCCATGTATCTGGTGTATGAACAAAATGTAAACATTAGTAGCATGTCATGCATTTCCGTCAAGGAAGCCCTTGTTCATGAAAATCAAGAGAAGGTAGTAGTTTGCCTGTATTTGTCAACACATAACTGCCTTTCTGGTTGATTGTCTTAAAATGATCACATAAGTAGAAGGAGGACAAGAAACTAATCAAATTAAATCAAATATGCATTGTCTATGGAAATTTATCATATATTGGGTAGACCCAATATGTAATGCAATTTCCATCCATTGTCGGTGGAGACTTTATTACGTAATGGGTTGACAAAATATGTTATAAAATAGGGTTAAATGCTATTACATACTCGGTTAGTATTACATATTGGGTATGGTGTTATTACATATTGGGTTAAGTGTTATTACATATTGGGTAAGTATTACATACATTAGGTTGTAATGACCAAGTACCAACAATTATATATCGTAAATTTTAATGGCTTCTTTTGGTCAGCACATTTTTTCAAGAATTTCCTGCTCATGAGTGTAATAGCAGTGACATGTTATTCTGACTATACAAGTCTTCACTTCGTATTAGGGCGCCGTGGAACATTCAGAATTTTCAAAATCATCGAAACTTTAATGCTTGGTATTTTCAGCCAACCCTATAACTGTCGGGCTGAGTTTGATAAAGAGGCAATAACCAAATCATCTAACATTTTAAATTCTTAGTTTATCGATTAGTTTAATTACAGCAATTTACATTATGACATCATGGTTACACATCATTTGTGGGATGACATTGGAAGCGTCTACGTGAATTACGGAAACAGCCTTACTGTCATGTATAAAGCAGGAATGTGTACCCGTCAGCCCCTTGTTGCCGACTGTGGGGGATCGCTGTGCGAACTATCTTAACATATAATTGATCAACATAGATTAACATGCAAAATTGAAAAGAGCAGAAGTATAAGTAAGCTAAGTAAAACTTTTTAGTAAACCTCCATAAGCGATTTGCATAAGACACAATTTATGTAAGAATGTCGAAGTTATTGAGAGTGGCTGATTATGTCGGATCCATTTTGAATTATTTTTGTATTTATTAAACAGAATTTTTAGCACGCCAGAAAATTACTGCAATGGTAGTTTTTACTGTACTATGTACAATAATTTCATTTTCTGTTGTATGTGCTGTGTTGTCGTTAACACATTTTTAACCATCAGCTGGTCCATGGGTGGCTGCCCTTGGGTGCCAATTAGAGGAAAAAATGAAGAATATTGTGGACGCCAAACTTTTTTTAAAACGATTACCGATGTGTGAACCACTGTGTGTAATTGGGAGTACACTGGCCAAACTTTGATATTTCGTTGATTGTGTCGCTTCCACGCACACTGAGATGCACAAGGCTGCTAGTATAAAATATTCATGTGTCGCCAACAGACCTTGAAAATCATAATCATGACAGCGTTTTCTTTACTTTTACCACGACAGTTTTGTCAGATAACGTTTTATACCCTGGTTACAGTGCGTACTCTGTTACATTTGTTCAATCATGGTGATTGTGTCGACCTTGACGGACATCATTACAACCATGTACCAATGTGGTCTCTTATTTGCATAAATTGTCCCTGAAAAATCTGGGACATATTTGTAAACATTAAGCTAACTCCTATTTAGATCAGGTGGACAAAATGTCGCACACACACTTGATTGGGGTTTAAAAACCACGATCAGGCTATGTTTTGAGATACAAATGGAGACTACTAGTCTTAGCGATATAAACGGCTGTTTGGAAGTTTTGTACCTATAAAACTGAAAGAATATATCCTAGACGACTCAAAGACTTTATATTCAAGGATTTCATTGTTTACATGTACATGGTACATGTTACATGTTTACATTTCTTTCTTTAATATGGAGCCTGCTATGGACGTCGGGTCGGAATTTTAACGTTTGGAGCACATTCTAGGAAAGAAAATAGCTGATTTGTTACAAAAATGGTACAGTGGTACTGCTGTTGCAAATAACTAGTCACAAGAAGTTGATAAAGGGAATATGATTGGTGCCGCTCTTTTAATGTGGTTGACCTAGTAGATCATAACATTCTGCTTTCAAAGCTTCGTCTGTGCTATTGTACCTAACATATGCACTGATATTTTCCCAACCTTTATTTGACGTACCGGGAACGAAATGTCTTGTAAAAAGACCTCTGTTCTAGCACACCTAGAATACCTAGGTTGGTGTCCGACAGGGATCAAATCCGAAATCCCCCTTGTTCATAACTTATGCCAAAGATTTGCCTCTTTCTTTGAATAATACACTGCCTGCTACATTTGCTGATCATACAACTATTTATGCCTCTGGTAACAATATTCTAGATATTACAACAGCAATTATAAAAATGTCATGAGTATAAGTCAATGATCCTTAACAAATGGCATGTCTGTTATTCGCACGTATGTTAATACACAATCTAAATTACATCCGGACGGAAGCGCTTTGCGGTGCCTTGCTGTATCTGAAAACAATGTATATATAGATTTTGTAAAGAGTGAAAAATTACATAGTGTCATGCCACACCATAACCTGATTGGTCTGACACTGAATCGAAATACAAACCAAAATTATGTCTTTCACTGAGAGTGAAACGTTTCCTTAATCTGCGTTTAAGAAATATGTTTTACTCAATCTTTATTCTAACTTATATTTATTGTTGTTCTACTCTTAGAGGCACCACATCGATTTTAAATAATCATCTTCTAGAGCGTATACAAGGATGTTCTATTCGATTAATTCTAGACACTGACTGTTTAGTACCAATCTATTCTAGATTACACTGGTACCTCTCGCCTTTAAACTTTCAATTAAACAGGCTGGTCCTTGTATTTCAAACTACGAGAAAGCTTGCACAAGGTGATGTCATGCCCTTTATTAAAATACAGTCCTTTACGAAATTTAAGATCAACTAATGAAATTTAAGGAGCTAAAACTGGTTCTCTTAAAGGTTATTTCAGGCAACAGGAGCTTATGATTTTTTCAGTTTACATTTGTATATGAGAAAAATAGAAAGTGTCGATAGTTGAAAGAAGGCCTGTTTTAGTTATTTCTCAACTCAGTATTCGTCTCAATGTTATTTGTTGTTATGGTTTTGCTGTTTCATTCTTGTCTTCGTTGTCGACTTCCAGAATTTGTGCATTTCTTGAAATGTGCAGAATATAAAAGATGTTTGCGCATTTTATCGTGCCTGCAATTCATGAAAGGAGGTTTTCAAATCTATATAGTGAATAATCAGATTGATAAATGAAGCCCAATAATAAGCAAGGCAACACAGCTTTACACATTTCTTTAAATGGCTTAGCTATGGACAGTATACACTTTGAAGAATATATTCATGGCACTCTATTTTACTATAGCATAAAAATATGTATGTTAGTATTCGACAGTATGTTAGTTTACGATTGCATTATTAAGTCCCTTTTGGGATATTATACAAATGAT
Source organism: Ptychodera flava (assembly GCF_041260155.1). Classification (NCBI taxonomy): domain Eukaryota; kingdom Metazoa; phylum Hemichordata; class Enteropneusta; family Ptychoderidae; genus Ptychodera; species Ptychodera flava. Next base: position 12,700,410 of record NC_091937.1, read on the forward strand.
GCCCGATTTTCTTTTAGCACTGTCGGTTCTTGTTTGACACTCATCTCGAACCTGTCAAGGTGGCTACCTAACATAAAAGCCTCAGTCTGCCAGGAACTCGTTTTATCCATACTGCTGTCAAAATTATGACAAGACAAGCCTTGATAGTTCACTAAATTAAAGGCAAACGTTAACAAAACACCTTTCTGTTTAATACGTGTGTTCTCGGTGACCTTAGTGGAACTGGAGGCATCATGGGCCAGTGGCTAGAGCAGTGGACTAACACTCACAGGATGGTGAGTTCGAGCCCCGGCATGGCCATGGTGTTGTGTCCTTGAGCAAGGCACTTTATTCCTCATTGCTCCTCCCCACCCAGGAGTGATGGGTACCTGGTAGGACAGTGGTTGTAATGTGTGTGTTTAGCTCTGCTGCGCTTATTGGCTGCACATGTGAGCTGTAGTTTGCTCCCCAGGGAGTTGAGTGGTATCATATTAGGTCCAGTGACCAGGGGTAATAATAATTGTAAAGCGCCTTGAGCACATGTACTTGTGGATATGTGCGCTATATAAGAACCCATTATTATTATTATTATTATTATTATTATTATTATTATTAACTGACTTGAGAGAAAGAAACATGCATACAATCACCCTTATTTCAAGGATTTTGCGCAACCAAACGAATTTTTATTGAAAGGTGAAAATAATTTAAACATCTAGTGATCTCAGTATACACTGTTTCAAAATACGAGAGACCGGAGTTCCTTTGCAACGTTCAAATTCCATATCAATCCCTAGATGTTGTCTGTGACCCCGGCTACAATAAATGAGCGCTCTCTAAGTGGACGGTCAAGGCGACAGTATACCACATAACTAAAGCAAGTGTTTATTTGTCAGAAAAATGCGCTGGCGATTATTTAAGTTGAATTTCATTTACTCCATAAATATTTTATAGATATTTCCATGTTATTGTCAGTGGTACACAAGTGTCTGTCAGCATTGATAATACTATAATCGTATACTTGTGACAGATAGTCGTGTTGAGCTGAGTAGATAATCACTTTGGTTTAGGTAGCACACTGGTATCAGCTGTAGTTGAATTTAGCAATAGCTTTCCAAGAAAACAGTCCCCTTCACCGGATGCAGAGGTGGAATGAATGAGAAAGTAGAAAAACCAAGAATACTCACGTGAAAATATGACAAACAGAAGGTGTGAAAACGAAACTAAGGTGCAATTAAGAAGTGTCAATAATAAACAAAGAACAATAAAGGGCAAATGGCTGACGGGCCAACTGAACTCTGGAGAAAATAGTTACTTGCAGTGTGATAGAAGCCAATATTCTCAGTTAAGTCCTTGATGTACGAGCGGTACGCGCGCGTGGAATTTGTCACTTCCCATAGGATTACATTGAAATTTGCTGGAAAATCAATTTCTACTATTGTCATTTTCATGAAAATTTGCACAAAGCTCAGTCTAGAGATATAAATAATAGTGATCAAATAAAATGATATGGTCACCGCGCTAAATTTTGAGATAAACAGCATTGAATTATTTCGTCCATAGAAAATGCATTGGTGAAAAAATGCTGACTCAGCATTTTTTCTCATAAATGGCAAAATTCATGGTCATGTATCTCAAAAACAAGCGCGGTGACCCCTATATTTTATCACACATTTTGATAATACTTACAAAGGAGAATCCAAAAATCGACAATTTAGAGAAATGACATTACTTTTAATTTTACCGATCGTACATCCTTAAGTCCTTGTTTACACAGTAAAAATGGTTTATGAATTTAGGTTCGTCTATTTCTCTTGATTAAAGCAGAAATTCAAGTGACTTTATAACGAATTTATTGAAGTCTCAAACCGATAAAGCAGCGAAAAAGTTAGTATTTCAAACATCTGGCAATGACTGTTATTTGTTGAGAGAGGTGGACAGATGCATAATTTCTCAACGTAGACGATAGCGGGTTAAATTGTACATTTCATTTTCTTTTCAGGGGATGAAACTACGTTGTGCTATAAAAATGACAACGCACGCTCTATACGAACAGGTGGTATTTAGCCAGACTTGAAAGGTACTCACCCTATTGGATGAATGAACTAAGCCATACATATGACATACCCAAGCCTGTTGCAATACAACTAAATTTATCTATTATACCGTTTATTTTACCGTTTATTAATTTTATTGTGACAGAATTCATTTGATAATGATGGGATAAAACGTTCTCTTGCTGACAGATGAGTATACATTGTACCTTAAAGTTTAATGAAGAAATACAATTTACAATGGTAAAATGCGCACCTGTCTTGCACATTATCATGAAAATTGTGCGAATTAGATAGCAAAAACACTTGTATGAGCTTTAAGTTAACGGTTCAAGTTATATAAAGGGTTGGATAGTACGGTCAATTTTCGCTACGGAAAACAGTTCAGCATTCAGTTCACATACGGTAAGGATGGTTCTGCTTCTCTTTTAACTCATTATCATAATATCCAATGATTTCCGCTGAAGGGATTCATAAATTCTACTTAAAGTGGAATGTAGAGTTTGAATAACGTTAGCTAATTTTAAAAAAATATGTTATTTTATCATATTGAAGAAACCGTCTCCTTTAAGGTAGAATACATTTATACAGTCGGAGCATTCCACGTAACAATAACGACAATTTTCAAGCAAATTGTTTTAGTGTTTGGCAATACAGATAGACAAGCAACCAAATTAAACCAGTCTTATTCCACGGTATCTTAGCTAGGGTTTTCGTATATTCAATGTTTACGGAGCATTTACCCTGCAAGTAGCACTTTCATGGCCAACACCGGAGCACCTCGGTTTTTTTCCCCCACACAGCCACACGCGTTGTTGGCGAACTCGACATCCTCCCACGATATCATCTACAGAACAGTAACTGCACCACCATTTTCCAGTTTATCACCGATATACATTCAAGTACATGTAACGCAAAGCTCAAACAACATTAGTCCAGTCACAGAGGCAAGATTTTATATAAATAAATTGCGATCATGGGGTTAAAGTGTGGAAATAGATGAATACATGTATCATGTACGCGCAAGGTACGTGTGAACGCATTGACGCATGTACGGTAGGTGGGTGCTGTTCGTGGTAGTTACCGCAATCCTCCAATTAAAAAGTTCAACTGGGGATAATTACTAATGTGTGACTTTAATAGAATGAAAATGTTTTGCTTTAAACCAAGGTATATAGCCACCCAACTTGGTAAATCTGTTCCGAATCTTGTGTAAATCAATGTTGTAATGTGTTAGTGCTTTCCTATTCAGATGTATCCAGCAAATGTTTACACGATACGCCTCTTGGTCTTTATGGTCGCGCTTGCCGGAGCTGTGTCAATGACAAGCCCAACCGACCAGGTAATTGAAGTCTTAATTGCATTCCTGGCACTTAAGTTTATGTTGTTGTAACAACACCATGTCCCTCCTGTAACAGAGGGACTGGTCCATGTATAAGGTCTGTTCCGGAGAATGCGTTTCCTTAATACTCCTGACGTCACTAGCAGATACAATTGGCCATTGAGGGACAAACTACTTCCATGGTCAGACTTTAAGAACATGTAAACGATCTTTGCAACCCCCGCGCCGTTGAGATATATAGTTGATTTTTGTTCTTGAATTGGCTTAACTGAGCGATTGTCTGGAATTTGGCCCATACACGTATGTGAGCACTTTTCGTCACTCACGCAACCGACAGCTCGAAATGATTGGTAATTTGCCCATGGCGCAATTATAGCATGATTCGAGGCACGATTCATTTATGCAAATGAGATTTTGGGTAGCGAAGGGTAGCGGAGGTAGCGGACCATAATTTCAAAGTTTCATCTATTTTCATCTACTTAGCAATTGTTTAAAAATATAGTAATTGCTAAATGTCAAACAATTACACCAAACTAGCAACCTTTACGTGTCAATCAAGCGCAACATGGCACGCACTACATTCTGAGCTCGTATGGTTATGTCTGCCATGTGTGAGTAACTAGTGCAAACAACTTCAGCCAGCGGGATCGACTGTACAGCCACGGTCCCGGAGAGACGTGGTACATCTACCGAACACTAACTACGTTCCTGGTTTTCGTTCAAGTTAGAGAAGGATATAGTGGTAAGTGCCCACTGCTTTGTATTCCTATATGACACTATGCGGCTGTTATGAAGCTATAACCTTTCCCCATTTTTGTCGCGGGTGACTTGTGAGCTGCAGCGGCTTCTACAAGTCACTCGACCCTAGGCCCCTGACCGTCTCGACCACTTCGGTATGAATGAAACTTGTATCATTATCATCTCGAAATTATGTCCTCAGAGTTGTCGATGCTAATAGCACTTTGAAAGACTTTAGTTGAATCTTGTAACGTCTGGAACGCACCTGAATGGGCTCGACAGATACATTGCGGTGGGACGCCGGGAACACACAGCACGGTATTCAGGGCACAGTGTGTGGTTAACACAGCGGCCGCCGTTGTGCATACCACGGCGGCCGCTATGTAATTCTTGATGCAGGGCCAGGCCGAGTTCGGCCAGTAGGAGTATGGTTATATGATGAGACTACAGTGTTCTTCTATTTTCTAGGTCTCGCTAAAATTATAATGTGAAAGCGATGTCAATGTCATTCAAGAGCGCGATGTTTGCAAACTTCCTTCCCCATGGAGGTTACCTCGCTTCAACGCTAACTACAGGATGAAAATCGGCTGCGCAGTGTATGTGGTACATCGTGTTTTGCTTTCCATTAAAAAAACTTAAAACCTACGATTTACTACCATAAAAACCATAGCATAAAACGTTATTCATCCAACGATCAACGATTAAGTCATTGTTACTGCTTGCTGCGAAAACGAGCCCTGCCAGTCCTTGGCATGTTCTTTGGGAATGACCAAGCTACCCGAGTGGCAAAGGCTACGGATTCGCAGCAATGTTTAACTGCCAATTTGTACCTTTCGATCGTACGCCCTACCCGCGATCTGCGGAAAGGCTGAGGGCCACCAATGTGTTTGTCAGAGTGGAACGTCTTTTCGTTGTTTACTGAATGTTCAACAAAATAACATCATAACATCACTGTTGAATGTGAAGAGAAAATGTACCATCATATAAATGTAAGTGGCCGACCTCTCCCACTGGCCGAGTTGGTCGGCGCGGGCACTGGCCGAGCTCGCAACTGGCAGACGGCCGGTCGCAGTCCTAGCCCAGCGTACGACGCTGTTTGTTCCCGGCCTTATACGGCCTCCCCGGTCCGTATAACTCTGGGGACACACAGCATTGTACACAGGGCTAGGGCCGGGTCTATCAAAGTCACCAAACTCTACGAACAGCTGTCTGCGCGCTGCGCTTGGTCGTAAAAGTGTCTGAGCTCTGCATTTGTGTATCGAAACAGCTAAATTGTTTATTCAGAAGCCAATTTTCCCGGAAAGATGCATGATATATTCAGTAAAACGTCATGAAACAAGAAAGATATGACAAGGTAGAGGTGAACACAATTAGCGACAAGAGAGTGTTGGGGTCGAAACGGACAGGTGTCGAGGTGACTTACTCCGAGCCCGGGACTCAGTCCTACTGCAGCTAACAGTATGAGCTCTGCCAGTGTCTCCAAAAATCTCTAATCTTTCAGTGGAAGCGCAAACCGTGCGCGTCTGGGCCATGTCAAACATGTGCTTCCAATGGAAATCTGGAGATATTTTGAGACAGAGCTCACTCTTCTTTTGTTCAGTTGTCCCTTTTGTCCTTCGCTATGACCCTTCGTTCAGCCCTTTCCCAGTGAATGTAAGCCTTTACCATTGGCGTCACATTGCCTACATGTGCATTCAAATCCAGCTTAGAATACCTAGGCCAGTCCAAACATTCAATAATTGTTGTATCTTAAGGAATGCTCTTTCCCCTATATATTTCCTCTTTGTCTACATATATTTGAAGTTTTTCTATGGGCGTGGGTGAAAGAGATTTTATTATATTATATCATCAAGTGAAGTAAGAATACTTAGATTATGTGTTAATATTATAGTGTTCTTGGGAGTTTGAAACTAAGTCTTGGCTTATAAATATAAAGTTCACGAGCATATCCTTTGGGAAAAAATTAATCAGAAAGTCAGCAATGCTGAAGGGGTAAGCCTAATTTATGTTTCACATTCCATAATCATGTACCAAGTTCCCATGTCTTATGGTTTACGATTCACTCAGAATTTAATTCAGATGCGTGTCTGACTTTGCTGAGAATAAATCTACATGGAAGCATGAACAATCTTTATTTCCTGGCATGCTGTACTATCAATACATTTTCAAGATTTCAGTGTGTTAACGCTCATGGCATGTTTCAATTCCCAATAACAATCAAAAGCTATGTTTCTTGTACCAAACTAAACTAAGGGAGACTTCAGTGATTATGAGCAATGGGTCGGGGGTTGATTGGTATGCATGAGATTCAAGGAGACACTCCGATCCTTTTTTTTCTCAAATTCTGCCCTCCCCAAAGCTTGTATTCACAAATCAAATGAAACCGTTCACTTCTTAACATCAAGGTGGCAAATTCTCTGACATATTGGTAATAGCAATTCTGTTTACATAGTAATATAATAAATCTTGCAAATTGCAACATCAATGGTCTCCACGATTGGATTGAAAAATTGTGCTGCCTCATTTCCATATTTTTAGCATAAAAATATTAGCATACTATTTGCATAAAATTTAAGTACCTGTCACAACTTTCCTCAATATGTCACTCTACACAGTAGACATGATGATCACATGATAAATACACTCTCAAAAAGCAATCGAGAATACTACATGGAACTTCACTGTGTATCAAGTGAAGTTACATGTAGCATAAAACCGGTCAGTTTTCTAGAAAAAAATGTCCTTTGAAGTTGAAACACTTCGTAAGAGTATTGACAATGATAAATACTGAAAGGTTTAAAAATACAGAGTTGAAAGAAGAGTCACATCCCAAAGTGGCCTTACATGTCTTATACAGTATTTTGTTACATGTTTTGTAAGTGGGTAATTCCAGCACTCTGCCACATTTAATGGGCCTGTGGAGAACTGTGATTATAAAATACAATTTTATACTCTTTTAATGGGGTCCAGTAGCTAAATTAGTGACAGAAGTTGCAGTTTAGGGCTTCATCAACTTGATTTATTTTGAATCATGGGGGGAAAAAGTGCCAAGGTTGTAGAAGTGGTGATAAAGACTTAGAGTCACAAGCTTTCATTTTGAACTCACTTCGGTGTGTATGTGATTTGTTCTTTTAAAGCTATAAGAGTTGGGTGAAGATGTTGTCATGGATACCTGTCCTAGGACACTGCCATGGATCCCAGTCCTGAGGTCGCTGTCATGAATTTCTGTCCCAAGGATGTTGATCATAAAAGTGATTATTGTAAGTTATGAATAATTTTCCTAATGCAGTATAAATATATGCCAGATAGACTTAGATGGTATCATGCACCCAGAAGTCATGTTATCATGGTACAAATACTGGGCAACAGTATGTGTGTACATATAGGAATAAATATGACCATTTTATGCATTTGTTGTTGTTACTTCCTTATTTTGTCGTAGTTGAGCAAAGGCGCTTCTGCAGTTGTGGACTCAAATAACCATTGGCTCATTTGCATATCAGCCAATCCGATCACTTCAAAAAAAGATAAACAAGATCAAAATCAAACACTCACATGATGAACTACATGTATACTATACATAAATTTCATTCCAAAGTATCACTTTGTTTGCTTTTCAATCTTTTAGGCCAAAATGAAGTTGGTTTCTCATCATCAATTTATTAATATAGACCAACTGCATCAACCCCCCTCCTAAAATATCAGGGGCTTACGTGCCATATACATGTACCTGAAACTATCAATCGCCAAGAAAAATTGCAAACATGATAGCGTGTGCATGTTTGGTAAATAAACTTTTTCCCGTGCCTGGGATTCATCAACTGTCTCAGAATGCTGCACATGCTCTTGTTCTTGCATCTTGCAAATTTCTTGGGGGCATGGTGCTCACAGAACATGAAATTGATAGACTGGAAGATCAGGCTTCATTAAAGTCTAGAGTGTTTTAACTGAAGGATATTGGCATTGTAAGTAGATCAAGTCTCCCGTTCAGTCATTTGAAAATATGAGAATGAAAGTTACTTTGTTTTTAAAAGCTTCTCATTTTTAGCCTTCTTTTTCCTCTATCATGATTTGGGAATATTCTCCTTGTTAATTGTTTTTTTACCTAAAAGGTAGTAAAACTTGTGAAGCAAAACATGTCCCATACATTGCATTTTAACATAGACTTGAAGATTTGAAGGTCCCTGAAGACAGAGATACTGTACACATGATTTTCAGACTAAAGCTGTTACAACATATAAAGCCAAGTGGTTGAAAATACATATAGTTATGGCTCAATAATGCTTTTTACTGACTCTGCAGGTGGGAAAGTGATACTGTCTGGCAGGTGTTCCCAAGTCATGATTGAGTAGTGCTCATAAGTTATCTCTTCTTCTGCAATGTCAAATACAGACATTCTGCATTTCTAAGATGGATATTGAGTTACATGACTGCAGGTAAAAATATTTAGTTTTGCTAAATGATTTATACATGGTGTATGCTATTTTTTGCTTTGCTTCAAGGGAAAAGATGCAAAGGAAAAGAAAGCACCATGTTCTTCTGAAAATGGGAAAGAGAAGCCATATAAAACTGGTCAGTGAATTGTTAATGATATACTGACGCCTTGCCAGTGTACTGAGTGGTTGTAAGGACAACACAGTACATGTACATGTGTTTGCCTGTTAAGTTGTGAGTTACCTGAAATTAAATAATTTCCTTTAATTCTTAAGTTAAGGGGAAATTATTTTGGCAACTTGCAGTCATTAGGGCCTACAGCCAGTCAGTATGTTTCTAGATATAGACCTCATTTATGCACACTAGAGGGACACAGTACAATAAATTACCCACAATACTCTTTGATTTGTATCCTTGAAGGTAACTTTTCTAAAAACTTTTTCAGTTCTGCATGTAAGTACTAGTGTGCAGCATCAGAATAATTTTTAAATAATATCTAGTAAAAGTATGTTTAGATATTTCAGTGAAATTTTGAAAATACCACTAAACAACCATAAATGTCACATTCTGCGGGTACTACAAATGCCATACTTTTTAGGTAGCAAGTTATGACAAACTGAAGGAATCATTCTCTCAGAAATCTTAGCATGCAAACTTCTTTTGTCATTTTCATTGCAAAAAATCAATATCCTTTTGTTTCATAAAACAGGTGCAACTAGTCTCCCTACTTTCCATCACATTATTCTATATGGCTGAGGACAATCTCTGGCAAATTTCACAAAAATGCTATCTCCTCTCTCAATTATGCATAATTTTCCAAATTATTTAAAATGAGAATTGAGAAGAATGGTGTGCATAAAAGTACGTTTTCAAAATTTTGATAGATAGTCTGTGAATTTGTCTACACATGGGAGACATAGTAGACTTCACTCAAGTACATGTATCTCCGAGGATACAAATCGCAATGAATTATGGGAAATCTACAGTTCTGTGAGGGATGAATGATCATCGATAGGGTTTCTTTGTTCCTCTCACTCATGGCAGCTTGGATGTGGCACTGACGTTGAAGTAATGGTGATATTAAACTCTGGAATTTTATTCTCCTTCCCAAGTTTTCTGCAGTAATACCTCTTCTTGACCTTTATCCTGTCCTTTCTTCCCTTTTTAAGTGAGGTATAAACTGCTTTTGTGAAAAGATCTCCACCATCTCTGAGTCTGATCCTGTCACATCCGAGTTCCATTAGATATGTGTATAAATACATGTAGGTTGCATATATTCATATTATCAAAACCAGATTCTGTGGTATCCAGGGAAATTCAGTGAAACCATTTTTATATTGACCATTTTTCAAAACAAACTATACAATCCTAGTTGACTGCAACCTATCTATTCAGAACAACTCTCAGACACTGTGTTTGTTCTCTCAGAACAGTAGCTGTAAGTTTTGATGATTTTATTATTAATTTTGTTCTCAATTGTACCAACTGTACTGTCTTCTTCTGTTGCGAAAAGCACGTTGCATGTCCAGTGTTCAACTTGTGAAGACAGCATACATCATATATTAAATTGTGATTGTTAGCAAATTAATTTTAGTCCACACCAAAATTCACAGTGCACTTTGATGAGGTGAAAACTTGACATTTCAAGGGAGAAGAAAAGATAGTTAAGTTGGTACAAAACAAAATATTTTTTTTAATCAGAAAGTAACAGGTGTATTGTACTGTTTTAAACTTAAATTAAGACTGTCTAATGATGTGTGTTTTTGTGATGTCTATACAAATGTGTAGTATATGTATTACAGCTAATCAAACCATGCAGTCTCAAAGTGGCCTTTCAGTTAGGATGTAGTGGATGCTAAATGTAGCTTTTATCTATACTGTATTGCATTATTCAAGTTAAATTCCATAGAAACTATGTCAGTTAAGCAAGTGATCTCCCTCCATTCAACCCCAGTGCTTCAAAATCTGAGACAGTACCACAGACTGCTTCGCCTTAACAAGGTATATCTGTGTGATTGTTTGCTTTGAATGGGATCTTTAAAACTGGTTCCTTTGTAAGAGTCATGCCATGGATTTTACTTGGGAGGGCTTAGGAAGGAATTATCATGGGGTAGATAGAATATTAGACAATGTGAGAGGCTAATACTCAAGTGTAGGCTATCATTGAACAACACTAATTTTGATGCATGGCAGTATCTTGAATCCATATAATCATCTTTCTACCAGGCTCCATAGACAAACCATAGAAATAAATACCACCTGGGAGAAAGAGGATGAAACAAACTGACATCCTGAGCATGTAATAAAGAGTTTAAAACAATGATCAAAGTTCAGTGTCCTCATGTCTCTAATTTTTAAATTGTTCAATTTCTCATTTCTTACCTTTCCATAGGAAGGAAGCATGCTACATTCATGGATGAAAAGTACCACTGACTGAGGCTGCGGAAGAAGCCATTGACAGGCATTTTTGTCACAGTAACAAAGTCTGAAGCTGAAAATTACCTAGTACAGGGAAAAGTTTTGTACAACAGGGACTGGAAATAACTGAAATGGCATGTTAAAAGCTGAACCATAGCATTAGGAAAGCAAACATTTACAGGAGACTACAATTTCACATAGACTACTCCCAGGCAATGCAAATGCAGGATCATATTAATTATCACACTGGTATGATTAGTCCAACCCCATGTGGACTGCATCTTCATATTAATGATACATACATGTACAAAGGAGTAAAATTGATATGATGATGTAATTCTCACAAACTTAAATAGCTTTTTAATCCCTAGACACAAGGACAATGTATTTGAGCATACATATATGCAATGTTACTTTCTTTCTGATATTATTCAAAATTTGCCAGCCATTATTATTTTTATGTCTGGAAATATTACTTTGGCAGGTGTGAACTGAGGAAAGTGCACCATGACCCACGTATGTCCAGTAATTTTCTTCAAATGTGATAAGATCTGAAATGTCAATGTGATGGCCTGCTATCAGTTTCACTTTTTATCATGCAAAGGGCAATACAGAAAAACAGCAACTTTGTTGGTGATTTTGAGTCTTCTCACTGAATTGCAAGCACAAACATTGTGAATTTCAAATAAGATTTCATTCAAACATATTTCTTTTTATCACATGCAAGAGGTCTCTATATATTTCAATTAAAGCACCTATTTACCAATTTGAACTGTATCATCTTTTGTGAGTTCTTTTTCAGGGGGTGTCATAATGTTAGTTGCATATGGGTGAACAAGTTCAACATCACCTTAGAGTTTGACGATGTTGAGTATTGTGACTTTTGATGGAAAATGCCTTTACAGATATTTTCTTTGCATGTGTGTTTCATCTTTCACGTAGTGAGAACCGAGAATCAGTGCTATACAATATCTTCCTTTCACACTAATTTTGCTCCTGAAGCACAACACTTCTTACAGACTGCTTCATAAGTGAGATTTTAGCCTGCTGTCAATGACACAGAGCTTTATTCAGATAAGTGGATTGTCCTCAGTCCTCCATCCTCTGTGTTCCATCAACATTCATCTTCTTTTCAGGAACTGCTAGTTCAGTTGCAGGTTCTTAAGGATAACTGAAGTTCAAATTTTGCATATTTGTATTTTCCAGCAATTTCGTTGGTTTTTGTCAAAAAATCTTCGCCTCTGAAATCATTTGTTCTATTGGTCTGAAATTTGGTATGTGGTTTGCTAGAGGTAACAAGTTTGTTCGAACAATTGTGGAATTTGTAAGTCTGGGACATTCCCATTTTTGGTCAAAAAATCTCTAAAAAGAGTTTGTTGCACAAGTTTGAAATTTGATGTGCAGGTTGCTAGGGGTGACATGTCAGGTTTGTCAAATTGCAGTAATTTTGCATATTTTTATTTTGGGTCGGTTTTTCCTGTTTTTGGTCAAAAAATCTTCGTTGACTACCAACTTTGAGCCAAAGGGATTTTTTGAGTGACAAAATATTAGAAACCTGTTTCAAGCCAAATGATATTCGAGAGTATGCAGCTCCAAGATTTCATTTTTTCTGGAAATTTTGTTCTGTTTATCACCTACTCTGTTGGCTAAAGTATGTCAAAATGTTTGTATTTATCTGTTAAACACAGCCTTATGTATATTGTCAACATTGTTACTGTGAAAAAGTGAATTTCAGTTCAGGATATCAAGACTGTTTACAAAGCTGAAAACACTTCAGCATAATTAGTGGCAAGCAGGTGCAGTTGACTCTCACCACACTATAAATATCAAAATTATCATGAGTGAGCTATTATACCTCTACTAATCTTCCTGTAAATCTTCTTATGTCCGTCACATTCTTATTTCAATAATGAAATACTTTTCATTGAATTATACCCTGTAGGTGCAAATTAATGTTTTTATTTTTGTTGTTTAAAATAATTTGCTTGATTGTTTGCTAATGAGAGACAGATGTCTACAAATACACCATATATACGGCTTAGTTATCTATGTGAGTTAAGCAAACTATGTTGACATCACTGACAAACATCTAGGCTCCTGTCATTATTAGTCCCCACGGACACCGTCCGGGGGGACTTATAGGTTTGGTCATGTCCGTGCGTCCGTCCGTTCACGCAGATATCTCAGAGACGCCTGGAGCGATTTCGTTCAAACTTGGTACAAGGATAGTACCATACCTCATACAGATGCACGTCGATTTGTTTCACAATGCGATCAAATTTGGCCGTGGTAGAGGACTTTTTAGTTTTCACCTCCATAGACTCCCATGTATAAGGCAGACCATAGACTCCCATGTATAAGGCAGACCATAGACTCCCATGTATAAGGCAGACCATAGACTCCCATGTATAAGGCAGTCCATAGACTCCCATGTATAAGGCAGTCCATAGACTCCCATGTATAAGGCAGTCCATAGACTCCCATGTATAAGGCAGTCCATAGACTCCCATGTATAAGGCAGTACATAGACTCCCATGTATAGCAGCGACCAGAAGCAAGAAAATAAAATTTAGTTTCTCATCGTATTCATATTGCAAAAAGGATGCAGTGACACAGTTTTTAGTCCCCACAGATAAAGTCCAGGGGGCTCATAGATTGGGTCATGTCAGTCCGTGAGTCCATCCACGTGAGTCCATCCGTTCACGCAGATATCTCAGACACTTTGAAAAAATGTCATGTGACCTCGGTGACCTTTGACCTCGAATATACATATTTGTCCATAACTCAGTAACCACAAGTGCTACACTCTTCATATTTGGTATGATGGGACACCTTATGACGCCACATATTTTACCTCATTAATTATGCGCATATCTAACTTTGAGCGACCCAATAGAGCTAGAGGTCTGATTTTTGGTATATAGGGATAACTTAGCAATACAATTATTTTGAAAAAATTTAATGTGACCTCAATGACCTTTGACCTCAAATATACATATTTGTCCAAAACTCAGTAACCACAAGTGCTACACCCTTCATATTTGGTATGATGGGACACCTTATGACGCCACATATTGTACCTCATTAATTATGCACATATCTAATTTTGAGTGAGCGAATAGAGCTAGAGGTCTGATTTTTGGTATATAGGGATAACTTAGCAATACAATTTTTTTGACAAAATGTCACGTGACCTCAATGACCTTTGACCTCAAATATACATATTTGTCCATAACTCAGTAACCACAAGTGCTACACCCTTCATATATGGCATGATGAGACACCTTATGACGCCACATATTGTACCTCATTAATTATGTGGATATCTAATTTTGAGCAAGCCAATAGAGGTAAATGTATGATTTTTAGTATATAGGGATAGACTATAGGATAGAAATTTTTTGACAAAATGTCATGTGACCTCGATAACCTTTTACCTAAAATACACGATTATGTCAATAAATAAGTAACCACAAGTGCTATGTCCTTTATATTTAGTAGGATGGGCGACCTTATGACAACACATGCTTTACCTCGTTAATTATGCCCATATATAATTGTGGGCAAGCCAATAGAGCTAGAGGTCTGAATTTTGGCATATATGGATTAATTAGCAATACAATGTTTTTTTTCAAATGTCACGTGACCTTGATGACCTATGACCTTGAATATGCATATATAAGCATAACTCAGTAACCACAAGTTCTTTACACTTCAATTTTGATAGGATAATAGACCTTAAGATGTCACATCTTGTACCTCATTTATTATGCACATATGTATTTCTTGGCTGGCCAATACAGCTAGAGGTTTGATCTTTTGTCCCGATTTAGAACCATAACTTAGACATGCCTCTTGTTTCAAATTGGGAACAATGACATAGACCTATGTGTCCATAGATCTGAACATATACACTCCAGTGATACTTCTTAATGACCTCATTTCCCTGCCCCATCAAGACTAATACTCCTATTACAAGTGGGGACTATGTCATTGTCAATGACTTGTTACAAGTAAATCAGTTGCATAGAAAGATGGTATTTGCACATTTCCATTGCAGTGTATGGCTGCGTTCACAAAAATGAGGGGAGTCGAAAATTTTAGGGTAGTAGAGGGGGGACTTGAAAATTTTGCTCTCCTGAAGGGGGATATAAAATATTTTGCTTCCCTTTTTTACAATTCCAAGGTTTGGTGGGTAATTCAATGAAATTGAATAACATTTTAATGTCATCCAATTGTTCTAATGTTAGCAATAATTAAACAAGATCTGGAAGCATTTTGTCGCATTTCACTGTTTTTGTCTTGAAAAGATGTACACTGTACATGTATGTATTTTCATAAAAAACAAACAAGTAGGCCAATTAGTATCGGAGCACTGCTGCACCTGTTAGCACCTGTTGATAATTTTTTCAATATTTCTATGCAATATATCAAATACAGTTCTTGCTGTCTCCCTACAGCATGCTGAAACACACAATATTCAGTTTGTCATCAAAAGCCTGCATATGTGATATTTGGTGGTAATTGAATTATAGACTCCAGAGTAAAGTCATTTGTCTGTGATACAAATGCAGGATACATATTCACAGACTGTGTTCGCAAGCTGAATACTTGACAGTTCGAATTGCAATATGCTGTAGGAAAAAGAGCAAGAATGCAGTTGTATAAACTGAACAAAATTATTGTCAGAATTATCAAAGTTAATACTGCTCCTGCCCTGCTGCTGCTGCCTATGGACAGTGTGACTGTCACTGCATACCAGCAGTGACAGAGATAGCTCTGACTATGAAATAGCTGAAGGAGAGTTTGGGTCATGTGACGCTCATGGCAGGGTTGAACATACTTGTACATAAGATCAGGCCAGAAAGCAGCACATATGGAAGAGCAGGAGACTTGAAAGTTATCAGGGAGTTTGAGTTCTGGCATATGAGAATAATCAAATATTAAAGAAAAAAGATGGGGGTTACCATGCTAAATTTTCTAAATTTTCACATTCTCATAGTAAAATAATAAACACAAATTAAAGTAAAACTTTGTTCAGTAAAGACTAATTTATATGAAAAATGTGACTAATTGGTTTGATTTTACCAAATTTACCATTGTTACACCAAACATGTCAGAGATTTAAACGTTTATTTGATAGAATATTTTTACCTTACAGTATTGTCAATTTCGTAAAATCTTTAAGCATATAATGTATGCAGAAATTCACAATTTGCATACTCTCATGATCGTCATTTTGTGTGTTCTTCAGCAGGTGCCATTGGCATGGCCAGAGTTGGATTTAGCTAAAGTTGACTTGGACTGATACATCAAAAAGTCCACTGATGTGGTTAAATATTAGAGAACTTGCCTTAGGAATATGGCTCTACAAATTGCTAATAACAAGCAGTGTTGTACATCTTTGAGCAGAACTGCCAAATACATGGTTTTTTTTTCTTTGAGTGCATACCTAATAAATATGTGGCTCTACGAAATTTTTTTTTTGGGGGGGGGGGATCAGAAAAAATAAATTTCAATCGCGATCCTCCAGCCCCCACTAACCGTTATATGTGAACCCAGCCTAAGGATAGTCAAATTTAAATGCATCATTTTAGCTCATGTGTTAATACATGAGCTTATGTCGCAGCGATGTCTGTGTGTCTATTTATCCATCTGTTGGCCGTATATCTCAAAAACGGCTCATTATATTAGAATCAAATCTGGTACATAAATTTAGTTAGCAAATGGCAAGACTGATTAGTTTTTGGTGGGTGTGGCTTGCATACTTTTTGCTAATTTGCATAATTAATGATTAAAATAACTGATATACATTGAGAATGACTGTACACAATTTGATTAGATTTGCTACAAATGTTGATCACACAAGGATATATCAGCTGTGAAGGATAGTAAGGGGTTACATTAAAGATTATAGCCAATTTGCATATTTAATGAATTGTCCTAATTAGGTATATATAGTTATATGAATTGACTCTACAAAAGTTAACAAAATTGCAATGTATATAGAAGATACTATATAACATTATTGAAAGTTATCAAGCATTTTTACTTCATGGCAATTCCTAATTGCATGTTTAATCAACTTTTTAGCTCCGCTGTCAGTCAAGCGGAGCTTGTCAAATAGGTTGATTTTCCGTCATTGTCCGTCGTCGTCCGTCAACAATTGCCTCCTCCTCTGAAACCGCGAGTCCAATTGCTTTGAAATTTTATATGCAGTTTATTTGGGGTGACCTCACTTAAGTTTCTTCAAATCGTGGTGAAATTTTCATATTTGTATTTTTGGGCATTTTTTTGTGTTTTTGGTAAAAAAATCTTCTTCTCTGGAACCACCTGTCCGATTGCTTTGAAATTTGATATACAGTTTACTTAGGGTGACTTCAGTCAGATTTCTTCGAATCGTGGTGAAATATGCATATTTGTATTTTTAAGGCAATTTTTGTCATTTTGGTAAAAAAATCTTTAAGAATCTCCTTCTACAAAACTACCAATCAGATAGCTTTGATGTTTGGTACATATATCCCTTGAGATGATCTATTTCAGATTTTTTCAAATTGTGCAGAAATATGCAAATTTGCATTTTTAAGGCAATTTTTGCCATTTTTGGTCAAAAAATGTATTCTCAAAAAGTAATGGTCTGATAGTTTTGAAATTTGGTATACAGGTTTCTATAGATGAACTAAGTAATACGTATTGAATTTCTGATGAAATCTGTAATTTTGTATTTTTGGGGCAATTTTTGCCATTTTTGGTCAAAAAAGTGTATTTCCAAAACTACTCATCTGATAGCTGTGAAATTTGGTATACAGGTTGCTATAGATGAACTCAATGATATTTGTTGAAATTATGATGAAATCTGCAATCTTTCTTTTTGGGGGCGATTGTTGGTCAGAAAATTTTATTTTCAAAAAACTACTCATATCAGATAGCTTTGGTTGGCATGTTCCTAGGGATTATCTGATGTGATATATTCAAAGTATGATAAAATTTTCAAAGATTTCCACCTTCTTCATCAACATGTGTCAAAAATAGTTATTCTCTACATAAATACAGCGGAGCTATATCGGCCGCTAGGTTGCTTGTCTAATTAGGGATATATATCTTGATTGACTTGACTAAAGTTGATGAAACTTACTAAATACGCTGAAAACACTATGATTCAACAATATTCAAAGTCATTAAGCATTTTTACTTCAGGCAATACCTAATTTGCATGTTTAATGAACTTTCCAAATTAGGGATATTTATCTGAATTGACCCCCGAAGTTTACAAAACTTGCTATCTACATTAAAGATACTGTGATACAACATTATTGCAAGTTGTTAAACATTTTAAATCAGCCAATTCCTAATTTGTATCTTTAATGAACTTTCCTAATTAAGGATCTATATCTTTATTGACTCAACAAAGTTGATGAAACTTGCTATGTATATTGAAGATACTATGATAAAATAATATTAAAAGTCATTTAGCAATTTTACTTCAACCAATTCCTAATTTGCACATTTAATGAACTTTCCTAATTATGGATAGTTACCAGGATTACTTGATCAAAGTAGGTGAAACATGCTATGTACATTGATAATACCCGGTTAAAACAATATTGAAAGTCATTTCGCATTTTTATGTCATCTAATTTGCATATCTAATGAGCATTCACAGTTTGGCATACGGAACATAAAGGACTTGACCAAAGGCAATTACACTTGCCATATAAAGTGATGATACAATGAGAGAAGTCCAAGACAGTATATTTCAGCTAATTATACATTTGTATACTTAATGACCTTTAGAATTAATATGTGGTGAATATTATTCATGATGTTGATCATGAAAAACTTTCAATGAAGTTGCAAACATGTGGCAAAAGATTAAATTTACGCAAAACTGCAATATGTAATGAAACATGTGATCAGTTCATATATGGTCTGCTGTGACATAAAGATGCATTAACACTTGTCTCATGTCGAGCGGTGCTTGTTGATTATTTGGTCATTTGAATATCCATTCTTTGGGCTATATGTCCAGAATTGTTTCACCTTTTTTATCAGTCTATCATCCAACGGGCGTTAGCCCAATTACAGGATGAGCACAACACTGTGTTATAGACTTGAACTCACCGTTCTCCAACAGTGAGTCATTTACTCTGGACCTACCCGCTCTTGAACCGGGTCTCGAACTCACCATCCTCAGATAGTGAGTTCATTACCCTATCCACTTGTCAAAAGTGTCTCCAACATCGAGGTAACCTTGCATTTCACATGTACTCTCATCATACTGTAGTAAATAGTACTATACGTACAGTTTTGAGTGCTGAGCTTGCTATGTAACTGTCCATTTGTATCTTTAATGGATTATCATTTTTTCCGCCAAATCATAATTACTCAAATTAAAATATTCACCGTATACTAATAGTATTAAAGTACTAAGTATGGTTTGTGGAGCACAATATGCCATATTTCAGGATTTGCTCAAAAAGATGTCATGTGCATGACTTTTCAGATCACAGTCATACCTTTCAAGATGTGCACCACACCATATCTTTCAAATGCATGCCCATTGAACATAGTGACCACATAAGTCTACTTTGATTCATCAATTGAGTTTCTGTTTTTCCTCATTCAGCAAATCGTGTGAACAGCATGGTTAATTCTGTTACTTTTGGATTTTTTTCAAGTAAAGCAAATGTATTTAACAACTTGTTCATCTGTACGTGTAATTTCTTAAATAAAAAACCCTGATATCATGAACTTTGGACTATTTTTAGCATTTTTATTCCTTGTAACAAATACAGTCACTGTGTCTTTTTCAATTCCCTCAAGATAATGAAATCCGGAGAATTTGTCTTCACGACACAGTGTGTACAATCAGCACTGGTATCACTACAAATTGAATTGAAATGTGGACTTGAATTTGACAACAATAAAAAAAGGTTATTGCGAAAATGGTCGCTGTGTTGGGATACTAAAGAATAGGTTTTTCATAGTGCAGTAGGAAATAGAAATCCAAACTTGAAACACTGAACAAAATTACTGAAAATCATGGCCAACAATCACAATTAATACTGAATTCACTTTAGAGGGGATGGTTGAATTTAGCACTGGTTCTTATTGTGCAAGCAATCGATGCTGCACTCAACATTGAAAAGTACTCAACATGATACTTTGTGAACGTAGGAAATTTCGCCTGAAATATCAGCAGTGCTTGCCCTTTATTTGTCAGCACAAGAGCGAGCTGAGTAAGAAGAGCAAGTTTGAAAAAATTCTACTTGTATGACTTATCTCAGAGTATGCTTTCTTCAATCAATTGCAGAGTGTAAATCTTCTTGAAGTATCTCTTTTTTCCTTTAGTCCTTAGTTAAATACAACTTTTCTTGCAAGGTCTTACTTTGAACTATATTACTGTATGTATGTATGTATGTATGTATGTATGTATGTATGTATGTATGTATGTATGTATGTATGTATGTATGTATGTATGTATGTATGTATGTATGTATGTATGTATGTATGTATGTATGTATGTATGTATGTATGTATGTATGTATGTATGTATGTATGTATGTATGTATTATAGTATGTGCGGATGTGTGTGCATCTACATCAAAAACTCCAAAACCACAGCACCTACCATCTTATTACTTGGTGTACAGGTGCACGCGAGGGTGGAGATGTGAATTTGTTGACATGAACATGTCAGTATCAAATATATGCAAATGACGTAGAAAAAGGGAAATCCTGTAGTAGTATTCTACCTACCTCATCGTACTTTCACTGGGTAAAATATACTCGATATACGTTCTTGTATATATACATATATGAAAGTATACGGAACACCACATTAGACTTTAACGACTCATTAGCTGTAACTTTGGTCATTTTTTAAATTTTGTTTGTTCTGTGTATCATCTGCAGTTTCTGGTTTGAATCCCTAAACCATGGGGAAATTCCTAATATTTAGCTCATAAATATACCCTATATGAGTATAACCGATATCTGCATTGTTATTGTTTAAATTGTGTATTCAGCTAGATCCGGATTACAATTCATTTATCAACAATAGCAATGGTCATTTCACATATACAAGCCGTGTTGGCAACCAGGACACCGAGTATTGGTCATGATGATCGGATTATAGTAAAATTCTGTAGTTGATACATTGAAACAGAGTAGTGAAAAATTAGTCAAAAGTTACAGCTAATGTCCCTTAAGGTAAATTTTGTCAATTTTGGTAAAAAAAATTTTTCACCAAAATCACTTGTCTGACAGCTTTTGTATTTGGTATACAGGTTCAAAGGGATGGGCAAAATGTGAGATATTCAAATTATAACGTAATCTACAATTTTAGAGTTTGGGGGCACTTTTGTCATTTTTGGTCAAAAATGTTTCATAAAAAGTACTTGTCTGATAGTTTTGATATTTGGTGTACAATTTTTTACCTGGAATATTGTTGAATTGTCACAAAGGATTTTTAAAGATTATTTAAATTTCCGTAACATGATACTTGAGTAAGCACTTGATACAACATAAGTGCGGTTGGTTTGGTTAATATCTAAGCTTTCGAATATTAAATGGTTCATATGCGTTTCTAGGTAAAGATTCTTAGTGTGAAAGGGGGCCGTTTCCTCTCAGCGACACTGAAACACTGAAATACCTCATTGCTCATGTACTTGTCTCTTCTTTTCATGTGTTACAGCTCGCTTTTTTATCGTGGCATAATTCAACGCTTAGTGTTTCTCGTCCTTAATCGTGGACTACAATTTGTTTCGTCGGGCGTCATCTGTGGTGATTTTTTTATGCCTGTGTAATAACGTGATCCGTCATATCACTGTAGCAGTGATTTCGTCAGTCACAGTCGCAATCTCATTTTGTCAGTCTGTCTTCTCGGTCATGGTGACTTCGAAGACGTCAGTATATTTGGCTTGACCAGTCTGCAGATCTCATTCGCGGCTTACAGATCCACCTTGGCATATTACAAAGGGTTTTGGTTATACTCGAGGTTTATTCGAATGGAATAAGAATGGGGACAGATATTTGATGTATAACTTTTGCACCGTGTTACACGAGGCACAACTCTGGTTGCGTGGAAAATAGTGAGACCTTCCCCAATCTTTTGCATGAAAAATAGTGGCCTTGCCCTAAATTAATCCCATTCGTCCCGATTTTAATGCCGGTACATATACAAATAAAGTGTTAATTATGATTTTCTAACAATTATTATTAATTCAATACTGCCCCCGTCCCGGGCCATAGTGAAGGAAAAGAAACTGCACAAATAATGTCTGATATGAAGCCGATTTAATTATTGTCCGGGAGGGGTACCATTTATAGTTTTGACAGAAATGTCCGACAGCTATATCGATTAAATCCCGTCCTGGCCTATGCGTATCAGTCAGTAAATCACAAATAATGACATAGTAACATGCACAGAGTGATTTTTTTAATAATTACAAAGTAACTTGGACATTTTGGGTTTGCCAAAGTTGTTATGAACACGTGACCCGAAGTGACTAACGTGTAAATGACAACATACTTTATTTAGGTGAAACACTTTACTCAGTTAACCAAGCGTACAATAAACCATAGAAACAATAGAAATTGCAGCGACGAGTCAGTGTAGGTATAGCGACACTGGAGATTAGTATAAATTCATCAATCCAAAGCACGCGTGCTGGGAATCGCCCCGGAAAATATAAGTGTTTTATGAGCATCTCTGTGTATTCGAAAAATTTGCCTGCTTACAAAATTCAAGAGGGGGCGGGGCAGCTGTCCCCCTTCGTCCCAACCCCTTGCAGGCTACGGCCATGTAATTTTGTTTGGTAACCTCTCTGCTGCCACAGAAGAATGATAAATCACACTTTGGTAGTGATAATATCTCCGAAAATAAAACTAAGGACTTACATGGAAAGAGCCTAGATTCATCTTTGAAAAGAAACATGATCATGTCATAAAGTTATCGGAGATCAAAACCTCATTCAGGAGTTTCAGCTTGCAACTGCACTGAGAAATAAGGTCAGATACTCAGCTTTCTGATAATATTGTGTGTTCGTATATCGGGGGAGTTGTGTTCCGGCAAAGTTCAATATAGCGTAATACAGGCTTAAACATGCTATGTAAAGAGTGCTGCTCTACCTGTGGAAAGTGACTTTAAATATCAATTTCTGCAGGTTTAAATTGCACTTTGACTTTGAAAAATTACAGCGCTGTATTGCTCAAGCATTGCATAGATGGCCTAATTTTGTAGATAATTAGATTGTGTTTTGTGCATTTTCATTCCAAAGGTATATGATATAAGCCATAAAGCTTTTCCTCCTTTTCCCTAAAAAAGTTTTGTTCGACAGGGCACTGCCTTGGCAACGACCCTAAGTAGGTATGACCATTACCTTCAATGACCTATATTGCGATAGCAATTAACTTGCCAGCTTCAAATACCAACAAATACATAGTGTATACCTTTAGTGTCATGGTATTTTCGGAGATGTCAGATTTTAGCTATTGCAGTGTCATGGCAAGAGGACCAACACTCATACCCACCGCCAGATTAATGACAAACAAGCATATTATGATAACCGAATATCCTAGCTCACTGGAAAACATAGTGATGGGAAGTGCCTAGGAGAAGATGGTATTTGGGAGACAATAGACTGTGATGGCCCATTGACTATATTGGTTATACCAATAGGCGATCCCACACCATGCTTGGTATGACAACATTTCTGCGAAGCTTTTAGTCAATGCAGCCGAACATATTGCAGCTCCATTTTGTCATATTTTCAATTTTTCTTTTGCAAATGTAAATTTTCAGATGCTCTTAAAGTTGATAGAGTAGTACCCATCTTTAAAAGATCCAAAAGAGATTCCTGCAAAATATTTCCCTATTTCAGCGTTACCTCTTATTAGCAAAATTTTGGACAAGACTGTCAATAATCGGCTTGTAAATTATTCTAACAATCATGACTTTTTATAAGCATCAGTATGGTTTTCGTAAGAACATAGTGCAGAGTTGTCTCTTATAAATTTACTGAGGCACCTGACATCACAAATTGACCAGGAAAATAGTACAATAAGAATCTTCCCAGATTTTTCGAAGGATTTTGATACCATTGACAATGAAATCCTCTTAGTAAAGGTCCTATATTATGGTGTGAAAGGGGAAATCCTTTACTATCAGAGATATCAACATGTGTCTGTAGATTGTATTAATTCAGTTCATGACAATTACCTGTCGCATGTGGAGATAGGGATCAATACTTGGTCCTACACTCTTTTTTCTTTACATTAATGATCTTCCTAATTCATGCGATTACTTCGACTTTCGTCTATTTGCAGACTCAACCCTTTTTCATACATATTCTAATGGCACTGTTTTGATCTTTCACCAGTAGAAAATCTTTTGAGAAATGTAACACGTTGGTTTGACGCTAATAGGCTCACCTTAAACATAAATGAGACAACTATGTATTTTCCATCAAAAACGTATAGAGCGGTGTATTTACATGGTTATCTGTGTGTGAAAAATCAACCTCTAGTTCAGATTCACCAAGCATCATTTGTCGGGGTAATTATTAATAATCACCTTACATGGAAACAACACATTACAAAGGTAAAGGCGATTATACGAAGAAGGCCGGAATATTATTTAAATTAAGACACGCTGTACCACAAAGTATTCTCATTTTGCACTATATATCATTATTCAACCCATGTAACATATGGCTTAGAAGTATGGGGGAATACATTTTCATCGTATCTAAATCCAATTCATATCGCTCAGAAAATGTGTATACGCAGTATAATATTCTCTGAATTTAGAGAGCCATCTTCACCTTTGATCCAAAATCTACGTATTCAGGATGTTCATAAGCTCTGCAAGTTGCTAAATCTGTACTTTTATGTTTGATTTGCTCCGTCAAAATGTTCCTTACTACTTATCATATTATTTTCATATTATCAAGAGTGTTCGCGTTTACATGCACAAAAATGCGTATTCACGCATTGGAATTGACTCTCTCTCTATGCATTTCTTTCATTGTTATCGTTTTCTATTCGCAAAGGAAAACAGTAAAATGTTTCCGAAAGCACTCCCTGTGACTGAGCTCTTGTGAGAACCAGAGGATATTAGTGCCCGCTTGTCATTAAATTTGTTGCAACGTTTCTGTCAATCACTCATTCGTGTGGAAATTTTCGGATTCTCTGGGCGTTGTCTGAAAAATTGGCATCGTAGTTAAAAGGCACGTTATCATATCAACTGTGTCTATGAACTACGTATACGTTGACCATTTTCAGGCGAGCGATAGTTTCTGAAACTTATGACGCAAAGTGAGTGACTGACAGAAATGTTGCAACAAATTAAATGCCAACCGTTCATGATCGAGTCTCGCTGTCCCCAAATTTGATCAAGAGTCCGTGAAAAAATGATCCAGAGGATCAATCGAAAGACACTTCTGGGCAACCCAACATGGAGAACACGGAGAAGCGGAGTGAAATTGAACCCATGTCGGAATCCACGACGTATTGTCCTGTTGTCGCCGATACAACAACAGGGATCAGCGCCAAAGTGAAGCCGTGATGATAATGCACCGGTTACCAAAAAATTCAATCCACAACCACACGCAGGCTACCAAGAGCAGTGCAAGACTGAATATCCATAGTTACGTTTTGATGTATAAATATAAATGTTTACATTTCGAACACTGCTAGTGCCTGAATTAGCTGCAATACCTCTAACCTTTGGGTTGTCCGATGTGTTTTGACGGCCGCATGTATACCCTTCGCTGTTACGTTTCAGCATGTTTGAAACACAGCCCAGTTGTTCAAGTTGTTCGTCGAACTTGTTTACATTAAAATAATGTTACATGTACATCGTACAATCCGAATTGGTAGTGTAGATTTATTGAACGGCTCATCGTATTTTGTAGTCAGTTTCCATTCCACCCATCGAGTGCGGAAGTGAAATTACGCATGCATAGGGGCCCTACAGCCATTACGCAATTTTAGCACACTATTAAATGCGTATGCCGCACATGTATACATCTGCAGGTCAATCTTCAATATCTTACACAGGTGCACAAATATAGAACATATTGTTGAACTTTGTTAAAAATCAAACTTCTATGTGTAAGTTCACAAAAGCTATCTTTTATGAGAATGTCTTGCTCTATGTTAATGTGCTTAAGTACATGTACGAAGGTAAAACGAATTCTAGCTGTAATCATCTAACTTTGTGGGATTTTTTACTGTCACAGTTACCATCTTCTCTTCACAAAATTACATGTATCAATATATATACATCAATACATTTTCAATACAATGTACATATAAGTTAACAGGCTAGGCTCGACTAGCACAAGACTATATTCGTAGCTTCTTATTGTCAATGTATTCTGCGGAATTTGAATTGTATTATATTTCTTGAATATTAAATATGGCAATAAAATAATGATGACGATGATGACGACGATGATGATGATGATGATGATGATGATTGACTTGTCGCCTGAAAAACCAACGTGTCGGTTTTCCACGCGGCGTCGCCTGACCTCATCGGACGACGCGACGATATCATACAAACGAGGCAACTCCACGGGCAACTCGAATTGCCTACCGCGTTGCTCGTCGCGTTGCCTACCGAGGTGCCTCGTGTAACTCGACCATGCGACTGTTAGGTAGCCGTCATTATTTACGGTCTGGCGGGGGATGGGGGGTGGGTTGGAGTAATTTCATCGGAAACTCCGAAATTTCGAGTACCCCTTGCAAACCATGATGATTTGAGTAACCCCCCTCTCTAACTCAGAAATTTTGACTGACCCCCCTCTCTTAGAAGAGCTAAATACCAATACACGTACTTGTAAAATTTACAAAAATACAGCGATAGTAAAGACCTTTCAAATCCTGATTTACCCTGCTTTATTATTATCGGTTATCTAATGACGGTTGAAAAAGGTGAAACAAACTAAATGAAATTCAAAGTGACAACGAAATATAGATATTAAAGCTCACGCTATAACCAGTATCTAACCACATAGTACTGTTTAATTCGGATGGGTATCATGATTGGTTTTCACTAGGATATATGACTGGGCAGAGTTTGAAAGTAAAAGGGAATAACATGTGCGAGGCTGAGGGGGAAGTGTCAGAGGGGATATTCACTATCTTGCGTGGAAAATTTTGAGAAATTGATTTGTTCAATGGTGCAGCCTGGTGCAATCTGAAAGCCTCAAAGGTGTTTTTTAATTTGTTTTTAACTAGTAAAACTGTTAGACCGCCCTAAGGGAAGAGCACGGGAGGGGTGTCCCCCTCTCGCATCGAAAATTTTGAGAAGTTGATGGGTGCAACCATGGTGCAATTTGAGAGGTGTTTCAATTTATTTTGCTTAAAAAATTGAGTAACCCCCTTCTTCCTCTCCACATTTTGAGCAACCCCCTTGAAGTTTTCAATTTTTGAGTTAGTCCCTCACAGGCTTACGATCCCCAGGCCGTAAATAATGACGGCTCCCTTAGGTATACTAGTCCCAGATCGGCCTGAAATTCTTATAAGGTTCCGTGGTGCATTGCGCACAGTAAACGTTCATAATTCTAATAAAGTCAATTAAAGGTTTCTCCCTGACAAATATTTTCGTGGCCGAATTATGAAATACAACATTCATTTTGAGTTTCATTGATATATACCAGTCTTGTACGCCAATACGTTGTACAACATAAAATCTCATAATTTGGTTGTTTACTGTACATATACCTACAGAGTTTGACACGACCAAGGAAATGCTCTGTGGGATGACCGGAATAGGCGTAGATCTCTTGCGTGGATCGCTCCGGATCACTGTTGTTTCTACCAAGAGTATAATCAATATTTTGGTCAAGAGCACCAGCCTGAGGGCATGTGTTGTTAACTTTATTGCACCGACAATTTGAAATCATCACAAAATACAGTATTTGTACTGTGCGTATGTGCGCTACCAATGGCGTTCGGACGGCTTGCCGGCAAGAGGGCAATAGCAATTCAAACCACGTTATATCACAGTTTTTGGAATGTCACGTTGCGGAGTTGCATCCAATCACGAGATCAGTACTGTAGTTGAGGTGTAATATTATTATAGCTTTGTCAATACCAGTGAATTTTGTGACCTCATACCCTCAGATACGTACTGATAATGTATCCAATCATCCATCATTGCTATCAAAGATGTTTTGTACATCTTCAAAGTCAGTGACATCTCAAAACTATAAAATAACAGCATTAATATATCCCCGTCCTCCCACAATTGACTCATCAAGCAAACTTTGCGCTCCATCATGTACTCGGCTCCGCCTTGTTGTGCAAATTTTGCTTTCGTCCATTATAAGCTGGGAGGGGTACATTTCTTTAACCTGATTTTTCCACCATTAAAATGAATCTTTAACCCAACATGTAGTATATGTTTGGGTAGGTCGACAGTTGAAGATTATAAAAATTGTGAGAATATTTCAAAACCTGTTTGCGTGTCTTTGTTTTGCTCAAAAATGTGTGTTTTTGAGTTTTTCACTTAAAAAAGTGTAAGTACGAGAGGGTGATGGCCATTGGTAAGCCGTTTACTGCAATCGATAGCAGGGTAAGGTGTGTAAAAAACCGTGTCTTGGATTTTTGATACTCCGCTTTGTTTTTGCACAATTAGCCTTGAAAGTGAGAAGTGGTGGATTCTGAATAAATTAACGGCTTTTGTCCACGTTTGTCACGATATCTTTTGTTTTCGGAACATTATCGGAATTCTGAGACACGATTTTGTAGAAACAGTCACTAACTACAACCTGTGCAAAGATAAGGCTAATCCGTCAACGCGGCGCCAAGTTACACTCTCCAGAAGTTGCGATACATTGCCAAAAACGGAACGGAGTAAATCGCAGAAATGTGTATGCGACCCTTCGAGTCGCACAAAGTCAGCTAAAATTCCGGTTCGCTCACATTTTCGGTGGAAATTCCCAGCCCATAATGAAGTACAGGACTTTTTACACAATTGTCTGAATTGTGGTATGAATGAAATTATACATGACGTGAAAATTGGAAGAAAATGAACACTGAAACGGCCAGTTCGCGGCGTAAGCGTTAGGCTTTATTTACACAACTGTCATTCCGAGCTAAATCTGGGGATAATCTTCTAGCTAAATACAAACTAGCGTATTAACTGTGCACTGTAGTGTACCGGTTAAAATTTGATTATCAAGCGAAGAAATGGCTGGCTGCATATATACTTCGTAAACTTATGTGAGTTTGCATGCCAAGTCCGATGACATCGTGTTTTCCTCTCTTTTGGTTGCGCAACCGTCACGGCGTTTTCAGCTTCCTGCCTGGAGAGAGACACGTGACCATGAATTTACAATGTGGTACATACCGACAAAGACGAATTCATTCAGACGCCGTGTTGCGTACGTTAGCTTTTACGTTCCGTACTGCATGTTGAAGTACGACCACAGTCCGCCTTGAACATGGCATGGAGCTAAAAACGGACAGCTACATGAACGCGGTTTCCGACCTCACAAGCACGAGTGCCGGGCTAACTTTGTGTTGTGCCATGTTAGAACCCATCGTTAGGCTAAACTAAATATAACACCTGGCAATATCTGGTGTCTAAAACGATTTCCTGATAGAAAGATAAAAAGTTGGCGAAAAACTGAAATAAATTGAATCTGACACGAAACTTGAACAATTCTAAAAGCAACTTGTTTTGGCTTCGCGAGTGTCATGGAGGCGAGTACCTAAAACAGATGTGAATCTCTGACCACGCTGATATTAAACTGAATGCGTCATTCTAAAACCGCGACGGTCGAATTTTGTACAAGTAATGAAATGCGTGAACTTCAATCAAACAGTTGAATATCGCGTTGGCTGATGTGTGGAAACGAGCATTCGTCGTTCTCCGGTGGCGACTGTCCGCTGACTATAATAGCGACGATAGACAGGCCAGCAGCACGCTGTTTTTCAGCGTGATTGAGTTTATCCACAGGAAAAAGTAGTTGCTGATTCAAAAAAAGCACGTTCACGATTGTTTATTTTTTTCTCAAATTCATGGAAAGTATTCTCTCATTTTCAATTTTGGCTTCTTTAAATTTATTGCATAAGTTTATAATTACCTAATAACAATTCAATCGCAATGATTTTAAAGCTATACCGACATGAATTTGTGCTGTGAAATATCGCATACTTTTCAATCGAGATTGATTTCGACCCTGGACTTCGACTCACTTCATGAGCAGTCCGCCAATAAAAGTTCAGTTGATCGAGACAAATTATATATGCTCTATGATTAGCTCCGGTACAGATTGAAAAACAAATGCTAGGTCAACATTGCGTTACATTGTAAATCACGGCATTCTAAACTCTACGTGCATTACCCGCATCACGTTCCCTCTGTGTCCGCATAGAATTTACAAAACAATAGCTCACGTTTCCAAACCGGGCAGAGCAGACACAGGCGCGATTTTCTCGTTAATATAAAATTTCGAACTGTTGGCATATTTCTAATTTCTGCTGAGAGGAATGTTGCTCGCCCGACTGTCGAAACAAAAAGACGTCGCAACCATTTTCACAAAAAAGATAGAAACTTGTGGTGACGTACAGGAACGTAATCTTCATTGCATGCTTTACGTGTAAACCGTAACGTAGCGGTAACAATTTTGGTTGCCGGATTTCACTGGGCATTTGCAGACGTTAAAAATCATCTGACATTTTTATCATCAGTCGCAATTAGTTCGGAGCGGGATTAATTTGAATGTCGGCCTTCATATAAGGTGCAGACAACATGTATACTGTTATCAGAAAAAGACGTAATTTTTGGATTTTTGGAGTAGCCTGGTTTGATTGGGGCGGGTCAGTTTTGAATGTCAGACCATACTTTTCATTGAGTCCACGTCATTTGTTAGCGGGCACAAATGTACGTTTATGTTTTCGGCGGCGATTAATTTTGAATGCTGGACTTTATTTAGCAAACACGTAAAGACAATGACCTACTATTTGGATTTTCGGCCGTTATTTGTTTTGTACGGGAACAGTTTTATAAATACGTGTTATAGGAAAACGAAGTAAAAATTACGTAAACTACAATGAGCAGCCTCTCTGTTGTGCGCAAGATGTATCACCAGTTTTTGTTCGAAGCTCAGTTTAGTCAGGGTCCGGACCGTGGTTTAGTGTTGAATGAGTAAGCGTTCTGCGTTACATTCCTCGCTTGCGACCATTTCCAGTTGACACCTTTTCAACGCATCAGAAACTGGAGTTTTAAGCCTGACTGTAACTCTGACAATTTTAACTGTTCTCTCATTCCCAGCCATATGCTTGATATTTCGCTTTTGTGGACCATGCTTTTGCAATCGACGGCTACTAAGCTTCAGCATGTTCAGTAGCCACGACATACTTCCTGCCGGCAGCTGGGAAGAAGACTGACGCATGCGCACTCCTCCGGACGTAATTAGCGTAATCTACTTATGCTCTTGAGATAGCCTTGACTAATCTGGAAACCGTTAAGACACAAGAAAAACACGGCACGCGAACTGGCCTACAATGCTCATTTTTGTTAAAATCTAACTCATTTCCGAGTATGTTATGGTTTCAAACTTATCGTCCACCCAAAGGCCATATTAGACAGATTCAAAATTTACCATAAAACAAAAAA
This sequence comes from Ptychodera flava, assembly GCF_041260155.1. NCBI lineage: Eukaryota > Metazoa > Hemichordata > Enteropneusta > Ptychoderidae > Ptychodera > Ptychodera flava. The sequence goes on from NC_091937.1 coordinate 12,732,013, forward strand.
TGACCAAAATCACTCAAGGAAGGTGGGTCTGAAATGTAATACATGCGTAATAAATTCTATAGGAGTCGGCATGCCGTGGCAATGAACGGAATGTAAAGTGTTGTGTCTATTATGGGTTACCATTTGTGTTAAGTCTTAAGCTATGTAGGAACTAATGTCGGCTCCCGCCCGCACCATGTGTTGTAAAGGATACCGCTTATGGTCACATTCATGATGGAAAATATGTTGGCCAAATGCGCTCTACCCTTACTCTATCCTAGACTACCTTGGATCCTTAGGGCTACTGTTTTACACAAAATTTGCACGGACAAAATGTCGGCTACACGTCGGCTACCCTCCACTACCTTGTGTCTTGTGGGCTATCGATTATGAGCATATTCTGAATGGGAAAAAATGTCCGCTACCCTCCGCTACCTTGTCTCCTATGGGCTACCGATTTTGAGCATATTCTAGATTGGGAAAATGTCCGCTACCCTCCGCTACCTTGTCTCCTATGGGCTACCGATTTTGAGCATATTCTGGATGGGAAAAAATGTCCGCTACCCTCCGCTACCTTGTCTCCTATGGGCTACCGATTTTGACTCCTCCAAACAATCTTTTAGTGAAAATAAAGTCTGAAACTTGTCCGCTACCCGTCGCTACCCTCCGCTACCTTGTGTTCTATGGGCTACCGATTTTGAGCATATTCTGGATGGGGAAAAATGTCCGCTACCCTCCGCTACCTTGTGTTCTATGGGCTACCGATTTTGAGCATATTCTGGATGGGAAAAATGTCCGCTACCCTCCGCTACCTTGTCTCCTATGGGCTACCGATTTTGACTCCTCCAAACAATCTTTTAGTGACAATAAAGTCTGAAACTTGTCCGCTACCCGTCGCTACCCTCCGCTACCTGGCTTTCTATGGGCTACCGATTTTGAGCATATTCTGGACGGGGAAAAATGTCCGCTACCCTCCGCTACCTTGTCTCCTATGGGCTACCGATTTTGACTCCTCCAAACAATCTTTAGTGAAAATAAAGTCTGAAACTTGTCCGCTACCCGTCGCTACCCTCCGCTACCTTGTGTTCTATGGGCTACCGATTTTGAGCATATTCTGGATGGGGAAAAATGTCCGCTACCCTCCGCTACCTTGTCTCCTATGGGCTACCGATTTTGAGCATATTCTGAATGAGAAAAAATGTCCGCTACCCTCCGCTACCTTGTCTCCTATGGGCTACCGATTTTGACTCCTCCAAACAATCTTTTAGTGACAATAAAGTCTGAAACTTGTCCGCTACCCGTCGCTACCCTCCGCTACCTTGTGTTCTATGGGCTACCGATTTTGAGCATATTCTGGATGGGGAAAAATGTCCGCTACCCTCCGCTACCTTGTCTCCTATGGGCTACCGATTTTGAGCATATTCTGGATGGGAAAAAAATGTCCGCTACCCTCCGCTACCTTGTCTCCTATGGGCTACCGATTTTGACTCCTCCAAACAATCTTTTAGTGACAATAAAGTCTGAAACTTGTCCGCTACCCGTCGCTACCTCCGCTACCCTCCGCTACCTTGTGTTCTATGGGCTACCGATTTTGAGCATATTCTGGATGGGGAAAAATGTCCGCTACCCTCCGCTACCTTGTCTCCTATGGGCTACCGATTTTGAGCATATTCTGGATGGGAAAAAATGTCCGCTACCCTCCGCTACCTTGTCTCCTATGGGCTACCGATTTTGACTCCTCCAAACAATCTTTTAGTGAAAATAAAGTCTGAAACTTGTCCGCTACCCGTCGCTACCCTCCGCTACCTGGCTTTCTATGGGCTACCGATTTTGAGCATATTCTGGATAGCGAAAATGTCCGCTACCCTCCGCTACCTTGTCTCCTATGGGCTACCGATTTTGACTCCTCCAAACAATCGTTTAGTGACAATAAAGTCTGAAACTTGTCCGCTACCCGTCGCTACCCTCCGCTACCTTGTGTTCTATGGCTACCGATTTTGAGCATATTCTGGATGGGGAAAAATGTCCGCTACCCCCGCTACCTTGTCTCCTATGGGCTACCGATTTTGAGCATATTCTGAATGAGAAAAAATGTCCGCTACCCTCCGCTACCTTGTCTCCTATGGGCTACCGATTTTGACTCCTCCAAACAATCTTTTAGTGACAATAAAGTCTGAAACTTGTCCGCTACCCGTCGCTACCCTACGCTACCTTGTGTTCTATGGGCTACCGATTTTGAGCATATTCTGGATGGGGAAAAATGTCCGCTACCCTCCGCTACCTTGTCTCCTATGGGCTACCGATTTTGAGCATATTCTGGATGAGAAAAAATGTCCGCTACCCTCCGCTACCTTGTCTCCTATGGGCTACCGATTTTGACTCCTCCAAACAATCTTTTAGAGAAAATAAAGTCTGAAACTTGTCCGCTACCCTCCGCTACCCTCCGCTACCCTCCGCTACCTTGTGTTCTATGGGCTACCGATTTTGAGCATATTCTGGATGGGGAAAAATGTCCGCTACCCTCCGCTACCTTGTCTCCTATGGGCTACCGATTTTGAGCATATTCTGAATGGGAAAAAATGTCCGCTACCCTCCGCTACCTTGTCTCCTATGGGCTACCGATTTTGACTCCTCCAAACAATCTTTTAGTGAAAATAAAGTCTGAAACTTGTCCGCTACCCGTCGCTACCCTCCGCTACCTTGTTTCTATGGGCTACCGATTTTGAGCATATTCTGGATGGGAAAAAATGTCCGCTACCCTCCGCTACCTTGTCTCCTATGGGCTACCGATTTTGACTCCTCCAAACAATCTTTTTGTGACAATCATGAAGTCTGAAACTTTTTGCTACCCGTCGCTACCCTCCGCTACCTTGTCTCCTATGGGCTACCGATTTTGAGCATATTCTGGAATGGGAAAAATGTCCGCTACCTCATAATGCTCAATAAATCTGTAAATGTAATTATATTATTTTAAAAATTTTGGGCAAAGTTGCGATCGTTTAGGAAAAATAAAAAAACGATTTAAGATTTCTTACTTGTACTAATTTGAATCTCCGGTCAACCAAGTGCATCCCTATAATTTATGCGTCGTAACCGACACCAATTTGATTTATTTATTTGATTACAAACGCTGCAAATTTCATTTTACAGGTTTTATAGACACTTTGAAAGTAGGTGCTCATTTATAAAAAGTTCCGGCTGTCAATAATGTCAAGTGCAAGATAGATAAAAAAGTCCGGCTTTTCTATTATGTAATACAATCGTTAAAACTTGTACCAGCGTACTAATACATCATTACGGCTTGTTATCTATTTATTTCAAGATTATTTGGTCTCCGCTACCCCCGATACCGATCGATACGTAGCGGAGACCTCGGCGAAAAATAAATTGTGCCCCGAATCCTGCATTGTATACATGGCGCAATTATATTATTTTCAAAGTCTAAAAATTTAAACACGGAAACGTTTGAAGAAATTCCCTTAATTTTGCAAAACAGAACGAATTTTCGGCTTGTGCCTGGGAAAAATATGTTATTCCTAAATATGCTTTTTCAGCTCGAAAAGTACACATGACGTTAAGCCTGTGTCACAACTCATGTTCGATTCTTTGCGACATGATCGTAACGTCACTTTTCCTCAAGCGAACGAAGTCTTAGACAAATATTTAAGCAATAATGTACCCCCTCCACCCGGCCCATAGTGAAGAGCTCTTGTATTTTAGCGAACGGGAAAACTCGACGTAAACAGTTGCTTGAAAGGTACAGTTGACAAACATGGTAGAGAGGCTTTCTCGGGAAGTAGTCGAGACAGATGATGAAAGTTGTCGCCGATTTACAACCGATGCATCGGAAATAGGAAGCCCAGATGTTAGATCAACGGAGAGTCCACAGTCGTCATAATTGCAGGTCAAAGACCTCAAGCCGAGACTTTGATAGCTGTCGAGTCATTTTCGCATACGCTTCACGACAACGTTGATGACAGCTGTCGTTGTTGGCCCGCTGTTGGCTGGTTCGAGGCGCTTATCACGCTCCCCTTGTTTACATGGCCACCGACGCACATAGTATGCCGTGTGTCAATTCCAGATCCTCTAGGAATTCGCAATCGTACTGAGCTCTGTTTCACCGACATCAACGAAGCGAGCCATGTTGTAAACAACGAAGTAATGCACACTGCAGCGCATCGGACGAGACTGCTGAACGAAAGCCAGGCAGAGCAGACGACGAGGACATCTTGTAGGGGTCAAAAATTGATAAATCGTACAGTAAGGAATTATTATCGATATCGTGCACCATTACAAAGATATATCGTTTTATGTTTTAAATTGTTTACAACAAATCCTTGTATTGTTATGCTTGCTGTGGGCCGCAATGCTTGATAATCGGAATCATTACCATTAATATTATATAGGGCTCAGCCCTTGGTGTCGCGCCGGGGGGGGGGGGTTAAGATTGGCAATGTTATTTATGTTGATTCATGATAAAATGTAATTAATTGTTACTTCATCAACGTTTATGTGACAACTATGCCCAGTTTCCCTCTGATGAAAGCAGTTCACGTACGTACACGACGTTAAACCCTGCAGCAATGCAGGTATAGATTTTCTGTAACGTGTTAAAATTTTGGACAAAAATTGGCAATTTTACAATGTTAATCAGGGGCATGACGTCACAAAATTCACCGGTATTGGCAAAGATATAACATAATAGTGTGCCTTGCATAATAATGAAGCTATGAAATACTTAATATTTAATATTTAATATATTTAATTGTAATCTATATTTTTGACACAGATGTGTTTTGTGGACTTGCCACACTGCTCCTTCAAGCGTCAAGACACTATCAGACGTAGCATGTCTCTTGAGATAATTCTCTCTCTGCCAATCAGCTCCCTTTCTGCACACGGCAAACATCCTTAGTCAGCCTTTGTTCTTGCCACATTTCATTCAATCAGTTTTTATTGTTCGCTGCGAGCAGACTTCTTGTGGGTTTCCTTTCATTTGTAATAAATACTTGTAGATTTTTTTTATCACAGTGCAGTTGTGGCGTTTTTCACAAATTAACTTTATAATTAGTAATACAATTCTGAAATTATGGCACCAAATTTTGTGAAACCTGCTACAGATATTTATCTGATAAATATCTAACCGTCGCGTGAGGCACAGAGCAGTGCCAAGTTAATTATGGAGTTTATTTGCATATTTAAAGAACTTTGTAATTAGTGATCTAACTCTGAAATTAAAGCATTGCATTTGGTGAAAGGTGCTTCAGATTGTCCTATGAAGCAATGAGCAATATCAAGTTAATAAACATCTCATTTGTATATTAAATATAGTTTTGTAATTAGTAATTTGACTCAGAAAGTACTGTGCGAAAGTTAATGAAACCTGCTACAGATTTCGATCTGACAGATATTTGATTGTTCTGTGAAGCAATTATCAGTGTCAAGTTTATGTCTCCTTGCAGAAATTATAAACTTTGTAATGAGTAAATTATGCTGAACATAATTTTATGTGGCAAACATGTGGCAAAAGTGAAATATACAGACAACTGCAATATATAATGAAATACGTGAGCATTTTCAGTTCATATATGTTTAGCTCACATGTCTACACACGTAATCTAATGTCCCAGCGATGTCTGCCTGTCTGTGTGTCTCTCTGTCTGGCTGTTGATGCGATATCGCAAGAACAGTTCATTGGATCAGAATTAAATCGGGTACACAGATTCAATTTGAAAATGGCTGGCAAGAACTGATTAGTTTTTGGTGGGTATGACTTGCATATTTCATGCTCATTTGCATAATCTAACTTATGATTTCAGAAAAACAGACATATATTGAGAACGGCTGCACAGAACAACCAGATGAGACTTATTACTGTCAGTTGTTAATCACACAAGTATTTATCCACCATGACTAGAAAGACATAAAGGGGTGCCATGAAAGTTAATTGCCAATTTACATATTTGTTGACCTTTCCTAATTAGGGATATATATCTTGATTTACTTGCTCAAAATTGGCGAAACTTAATAATGTGTATATTGAAGATAATATGCTTTAACATTCCTAATTTGCATATTTAATTAACTTTCCTAACTAGGGATTAAACCTTGATTATCCTAATGAAAGTTGGCGAAACATGCTGTGTACATCGATAATACAGGTAAAAACAATAATGGAAGTCATTTAGCATTTTCATTCCAGCTAATCACTAATTTGCATATTGAACGAACTTTCCAAATTAAGAATATATATCTTGGTCGGCTAAATCAAAGTTGAGAAAACGTGCAACGTTCATTGAAGATACCGTACTACGATATAACATTGTTGAAGTCATTAAGCTTTTTTACTTCAGCTAATTACTCATTTGCGTATTTTAGGAACTTACCTTATTAGGGATATATATCTCGATTGACTCGATCAAAGTGGACAAAAAGTGCTATGTTCAGTGTATATGCTATGATATAATACTACAAAAGGTTGTTTTAGAATTTTAGAGCATGTAATTACTAATTTGCATATTTAACTAGCTTTTCGAATTAGGGGTATAGGACTTGCATACTTGCTATGTATATTGATGAGACAAGTACTGGTGAAATATTTGTCAATATCATGTCAGCTAGTAAAATGTGCATATATAATGAGCTTTCACGGTTTAGCATGTATAGCTTGAAGGACTTGACTAAAGTCAATTATACTTGCTACTTAAAGTGGTGATATAATAATTGCAGTAAAAAATTGTATTTTTATTTCAGATAATTACAAATTGTTTACTTAATGACCTTGGGAATAAATCTTTGGTGAATATTGTTCATGATGTTGATCACAACACTTTCAATGAAGTCACAAACATATGGAAAACGTTTAAAATTTACAGACAACTACAATATACTGAAAAACGTAAGCATTTTCAGTTCATTCAGACTTATTTCAGACTTATAAAAAATATAAACATTCCTTTTTTTGTCTTTTTCTTTGCAGCATGTACTCCATAGGCAACGACTTCAAGCTCATTACGGTCCGCAATCTCAAGGTGATATATATGATAAATACAAGGTAAATTTTATTCAAATTGCCTCATCGCCCTATACAGTATTCCTCTTAACAAAAACCTTGCCTTGTGTTAACAGTGTTTGCTTGAGTTCTCAAAATGAGTCTAACTTATTAAGCTTTTCTATTTATTCACAAAGGATAAAATCTCGTTCAACCCCGATCAAAAACTCACGGCGAAAAACTCAGCCTTTTGATTTCCTGCAGTGATTCTCATTACGGGACACTTGCATCTGAAAACGGTGAACTTGATTTTTTGGGTCTTTCTGCACTGATAATATGCAATGTAAAGTAGTTATATCAGATATAATCAACATTACATAACACTGAGTTAACAACTTCAGATACCAATAGCTTGGCCGGTACTACTTTACGGCAAGTAGCCTCAACTCTTCTCTTATTTTTAGCCTTTCTGCTTGACAGAATTATCATTTCAGGATATCGGAATTTGTTGCTAGTTTTATTAATTTTAACTAAATTATGGCTTGTAGTATATTTATACGTCCTATTCTGTGAAAATTAGGGCACAATATTCAAAGAAGAACGAGGCAAATGATTATCTGAATGAGTGAAGTGTATAAGGCACAGACCTCTTCCCAACACACTTCCATAATCTCTATCTCTAATAACATATTGAAGACAGCTTACGAGATGGCAAACAACTTTATTTAGGATGTTAGAACCCGAGCACTTCTTTGTTATCCTCGGGTTTTTGTGCGCTGCTTTTTGGATGGGAGTGTCCCGTCATGTTTGAAAGTCTAACAGTTTGTCGGAAATGGGGAAAACCTTAACCAATTGCATTTATTTTAACAATCAGTCTTATTTCTATTATTGTTGTAGGAGTTTGGATTAATGTAGGCGACGCGATATTCACGGAAGTCAAGGTACAAACGCATGTAACTGAAAACTATACTGAGCGTTGACTCCAATGGTTAGACCGCGTTAGAGGGCTACACAACCATGCACTCGCAACATGTACATGCCCTTTTTTAATTGTTTTCGTCGTTAGGCGTGGACGATTCTTTAGTCAAACTGCGAAATAATGCTAAACACACAATTTGTGATATATTTTAGCGGTCAAATGTATTCAAATTTGCAAATTTTAAACCGCTTCTTTGTTTTCCTTCGGCATCAGAAAACCACAGAACTGTATAGGGTATTTCACGGAAGTCACGTATGAAAGCCTTCGCAAATGGTGTCAGACAGTAAATGGAAGAGCATCATGTGATCCGCTCAATGGTCCACAAAAATGCACAAAAATAAGCATTCAAAATCAAATGTATATTTCCCATCATATTCATCGGGTCAACTTGATTTGAACAAATCCCCATCTTCATTCCTCGAGCAAAGTTGTGAACATATATTACGCAGCAGTGCTGTTACTTATCGATCGCGCTCGGGTCAAGGGACAGCACCTAGTTTTTAATTTTTAATTTTAAATCTTTCACTCGGAATATTTTCTGTAAATAAATCAATCAAGTTTCCCCTAGGTCGACGCTTATCAAATTATTAAGCGGCTAGCTTAACAACAGCTCGGTCAGCCATGGTTGAAACCAACTTGTATGTGTACACTCTTAAGGTAGAAGGATTTCTAAAGAACTGGAATGGGGAAATGCAGGATTCAAAATATCACAGTAATTAGAATGTTTCACTACCCTTGTTCCACCTTGTACGACCTTTGAATTCAGACATCTAGAACACCCTAGGTGGGAAGCGGCAGATGTTTCGTTTTTTTGCAAGTTTCAAGCTTAACAAACGATATGAGCATTGGGACAATAATGCAAACATGGCAATTTTATTGAAGAGGCGGTGCACCCAACAGCGTATTTTGCTCAAAATCAGTTTTTTTACAAATACATATTCAATTTTAATTAATTTGTTAACCCAAGATTAAAATATTGGTTGGGTTCACCTTTTAGCTTGCCAAGCAATTGTAAGTTTCTTTATAAAGAGGTGCTAATGTATGCAAATGTATGCAAATTACCCGAAATTTCAAGATTTCCAAAAAAATTAACTCCACTTTTGCATGATTAATTTTTTTGTACTTTCACATTATATTATTTAAAAGCTATATAACAGAACTGCTTTTTTGTTTGGAATGAAGTTCTTACAATGTGAATAAGGGGCATTTGATTTTGCTACCCATGTTTTTAATCGCTCTTTTGAGTGCCAGTCTTTCCACCCATGTCGTTTTAGAAAGAGGATAGATAATGAAAAAATGGTCCATTGTTCTACATGTACTCTTGTTTCAAGTGAAATCTTACATTTCAGAAAATCGTATCAAAATAATGTTTATCATCCATACAAAAATTTAGGTTTTTAACCCCAAATATACACTCTTCATCCTTCGAGTAAACTATTGCTACTATACTAAACTTGATATTCTATACCTTTTCAAATATTTCGTGAGAAGGTGTGTTTTCGTGTCATCTTAGATGAGAAATATTCCTTTGAAAAAACTGTATTGGCGACACTTACGACACACTTGTACACGTTCGATAATTGAAATATGTATGCGGAGACCTAAGGAAACGTAAAATGAATCAGTATCCTCATGGGCGTCTATGGATGTGAATTTGTAGAGATTTAGACTTCAAAATGTTCAAGACCAAAGCATGAGATCACTGAAATGACGATGACGTACATCGTAGTAAGTAGGTAATCCTTAACGCATGAACTACGACTGTTTTATTATCATAATCTTTTTACATTATGACAATTCTACAATTTTGCAGATCAACAGGAATGTCAGTGCAATAGCGTTTACCGAAAGCCGTAAGTGCTTATCTGTATATACATACAGCGATAAAAATACAAACCTGTTTCATTCTATTGTTTTATTCCATTTTGTATAGAATATGTACTGATACAGGTATGTTTGAGACTTTTCGTATTCCAACCGAAGAGTTAATGAATTACCAATGGGGTCAAAATAATTTGCAAATAATAGAGTTTAGTTATATGTTCACTGTCAGATAGCTGTAAGATATTCAAGTGGCGCAGGATAATGTCAATGAATTCGAGGCGCTAACTACACAATGGTGGACGTTTTTGCTTCATAAGCAATTATGGCAAGGTGTTAACGAGATGTAACATTTATCGTACATACAATGCGTGTTGACGTGTCCTGGCGAAACTTAATGGTCTTCAAGATGTTTCATGTCAATGATACCGTGTTTGAATGTAACTATACATATACAAATTATTCTTAAATATATGAAATTGAATGTAATTTTCTCTCATACAGACATCAAGATCTAATGTCAGAATTAACGTATCTCATTCATTTTATTGAGCAGAGTGTCATCTACATGAGTATGAATGCCGTGATGGACACTGTATAGAGATATATATGTGGTGCGATGGAAATTATGATTGTCCAGATATGTCCGATGAGATGTACTGTTGTGAGTTTAACCGCCAAGTTTACATTAACATTTGATTTTCTTGAAGATCGCGATGTTTCAAAAAAATAATCATCGCAATTTGTAAACATCAGTCTTTTGTTGAATTTTGAACATTAACCGGCTAATATTCAGGACGTTACAATATATTGAATGGAAGGTTATTAACATGAATTGCCATTGAATGTTACACAATATAGCCATGATGTTCATAATTTTCAAAGGAATGGTAATTAGCGTTCTGTGATGACATATATACACGTAAAAGAGTCAAATGGCATATTTTGTAGAATCCTTTTTTTGAAAGACGGCATCTTTTAAAAAATTCAGTTACTCTCAAAACGATCTCTCTGAATTTTATCTGTCGATGTTTATCACTTGGTTTTCAGTATACGATGATAATGACACTGATATTGGTGATAATTGTTAAATTCAATTATACAGAGTGCGTTTTTCACAGAAGATAATAATAACATTACAGGCTGTACAAAGCTCACTGAGTTTATTCTAGAAGCAAAGATTTCAGTTGAAGCAAATCAGTTCAAAGGCATTGTGGTCATGTATTCCGATAAGCGTAGCCGACGGCATTCGATAAAGTAACGTGTACGTTGTTCATTGCTGGATATACGATATTGCCAGCGAGGTTTAGAGATTGACATGTACTTTACATCTCTTTCAATTTGATACAAAGGCTTTAACTAGTATGTATGTGCTCCCTCATAAAATGTGTGGAATCTCCGAAGTAGCTATAGCTCGAAGAATTTTTTTATCGAAAAGTCGCTAAGATTTTCTACAGTAGACTACGGAACGTCAGTATTGGAATCGTTTTTCTATCTACCACAATTCGTACATTATCGTTAAAGATTCATTCATTGTCAATTTGACAATTCATGAGCTTATAAGCCATTCATAGTGTACAAGCGTTGTCTCTATAAGCCATTCATATTGTAAAAGCGTTGTCTTTTTATAAGTTTCTGAGAAGTATATATTGAAAGAGATGTCGGTTTTTTACTATAATTATGCGATTTACTGCTACTTTAAAAAATACGTGAGATGTAGTGCGGTAAACATGTTTGTCCTTGGCGGAATACAGTACTATAGAACTATTTTAATGCCATTATTCCTTTATTCAGCAGTTATAATTTTACTTAACAGATTGTTCACCATATGATTTTGCATGTGATGATGAATATTGTATACCTCGCGAATGGAAATGTGATGGCTATCCAGACTGTCCAGATATGTCTGACGAGATGTACTGCTTTGGTAGTAAGTATGCCAAAATTATTTGTAACGCTATATGGCATGTGGTACTTTGACGGTTTTTGCTTTTCCTGATTGCAAACGTGTTTTGATTAGTTCATCTGGTCTGCCCTAATTTCATTTAGTAACTACTTCTTATAAACCGTATTTAATGGGCCTCATAAATAGCCCAATATTATTACTGATACATAAAATCAGCAATCTCTCGTTTTAGACTGCGATATCAGAGGTATGTATGAGTGTGACAACAACCGTTGCATACATACCAGTCAGTTGTGCAATGGATATAACGATTGTGGTGACTGGAAAGACGAAACTCGATGTGGTAAGTGTTCTTTACCGAACGGATTTACTTGAATCTTCGCCTCCATGACAGCCAATGAGTCAACAAATGAACCCGCTAATCGATCTGTGTGTCTGTTCGACTATTTCGCCATGTGTACCTATTTGTGTGTTTTATTTACGTAAAAAGTTCTTGATTTTCCCGGCACTTTTTCCCAGGCCACGATTCACCTGCCCTGTTACTTATTTTACTTCTTTAAGCACACCAAACAAGTTGAATTCTAACCTTGAGACATGTAAGATAAAAGACTGTCACAACTTACTTTCAGTCGAGGGGTCATTCATTTCTAAAACAGAAATGCCTCAAGATGGTCATTGAATCAAACTACACAGAAACCCACCTTAATAAAGTTAAACTGGTTGATCTGAGATTTAAATCTCCAAGTAAGAATATTTGAAATGTAATTATTGATTCAAAAATGATTCAACGAAGAAATGCCCAGGAATTGGTCAATTATATGACATTCTTCGTAAGTTTAATTATGTTTATTACCTCAATCAACAGACTGTCAAGGTGGTGGTTTTGTATGTGATGCCGGACTGTGTCTTCATGAAGAGCTGAGATGCAATGACATTAATGACTGCTCTAATGGCGAAGATGAATTGTTCTGTGGTAAAACATTTTATTACTTGTATATGGATGAATGAAATATACTAAGTAAAGTACTTAATTAAAAGGCGCAGTAGGACTTTATGTACCACATGAAATCATTTATTAAGTTAAAATAATGCGCTATTAAAAGGTACCTATTAGTAATTTGTGTCGCCTACCACTGGCATAGTTTAGCCGATCTTATACACTGAAGTATGAGCAAGTCAGTCATTATGCCATCATGGGAGAGAGGTAGGCGATAGTAACAGAATCACACATAAACCACAAAATTACTTCGTTACCGCAAAGTCTTCTGGCCTTGGAATTTCATGTACATGTAAAGTTTTCAAATATTCACAAGACTCCATTTCTGAAGTTTGTGTTGAATATACTAGCGAAGGTACTAGAACAGGGCTTGAAGTTCTGCAGTTCCCACCGGTTCCGCTCCCGCGCCCATAACTTGAGAGAAAATTTATAAAAGACGGCAAACAAGGACCAAAAACTATACCTTTTGCATGGGTTATTGCAGGATGTGAGGAAAATGACATTCAGTGCAAAGATGGTCTATGTTACGACACCTGGGACGTATGTCATGGCTATTATAACGTTGACTGTGGTGACTTGAATGACAAATGCAGTAAGTGTTGTAGCATTTTTGATTTTCCGCTTCATCTTTGTGTTCGGTTCTTATTTGTCGAAGATGCTGTGATCCTCTGAAATTAATATTGCGTTAATAAAAATAATAATAGATCTTGTCGAAAGCAACGATAACCAGCCAATAGCAGCGGAATCAACCATTAATTAATGTCTTCATGCAGGCAGCAATTATAAGTTCCATTTGCATATCTCATCAGCTGACCCGAATATTGTTATCCTGCAAACATTGGCAGTAATCTTGAATTATGACTTTGCAGATTAGCGTGTCTTCACACAACAATTTATCATATCTATTGTAGTATGTGAGGAATTTGCAATTCAGTGCAAAGATGGTCGATGTTACGATACTTGGGAGGTATGCCACGGTTACAATAACGTTGACTGTGGGGATCTGAATGACAAGTGCAGTAAGTATTGTGAGACTTTCGATTTCCGCTACATCCTTGTTTTCGGTTCTTATTCGTCGCAAACGCTATTTTCATTAAATAAATAAGACATCGCAAACCGTCTAAGATTATACACTACCTCTTGTATCGTGTGAATGAAAAAAAAAGCGCATATGTCCTGTCAAAAGCAACGAGATGATAACAAAGAAATCTGCTGTGAATGCATATTTTTACATGCAATAAGCAATTATACGTGCCATTTCAATATCTTATAACCTGACAAAGAATATTTCATTGCTCTAGTAAAGTTTGTTCTATGCATAATAGATAGTATGTGAGTACGAATGCTTCATAAGCTGTACAGCGTGGGTAGGTATGGTATTCAAGTAATTGTAACAACCTAGCCTGGTTATTAAACCACTCTTAAAAAAAATGGCCGAGCGGTTCTGACTGAGATGTCGATCGAATGTCTACCGAAATATGCTGCACAATAACGAAGACTTTGCAATTTATACTTGTTTTGTCATACAACAATTTATCACACCAATAGTCATCTATCGTTATTACTTTCTCATCTTCATTTGACATAAACACATCATTTGACGTGCACGTAAAATACATGCTTGTCGTGTCGAATTCTATAGCTCTGTATTATCTTTTCCCCCGAGGCATCGTATAGCATCTAATGCTTTGTATCGTCTACTAAAATGTAATACAGGAAAAGGTTAACAAAATTGACATTGATTAATTTTGTACTGCTAGTTTGCTACTTTTCTTGCTGATGTGTTATGAAGTTGGAAAACGAAATTAATGGACTTTTACACAAACTGACTTTTGTAACAATTGACATCCTTTACTCAAAATTCCATGGATTTAACACCCGGTACTTCTCTAAAGGAACCTATTTTATTTACGGTTCAGTGGGAGTAGGGTCGTAATAATCAGAGGGGTCATACAAAAAATAAGCACGGAGGGGTGATGCCAAAATACAAAAAGGCGTCATACAAAAATAGTTGTTCAAAGTATCACCAAATCGCGCTGTTGCAACATCAAATTTTCAAATGTTTCTGTATCAGTAAGAGCAGATCTCTATTGTCCTTCAAATGTATTCACTGCTTTGCCAGATCATCACACGCATGCAAGTATGTAATGCTACATTGACAGCACTCACTGCATCTGGCTCCAAACTGCTCTTGTACTTTCCTTATTACATCTCACTGGATGGAGGTTGTTGGGCGAAATAAAATTGATATAGATCCGATGTTAATAAAAATAAACCAACTGGATAAATGTGTATTTGATACACAACTTTAATACCTATACTGAGGCAATTCGTCCGTCCTCGGGCCATAAATAATTACGGTTTCCTGAAGAGAGTGCGATGAAAGTAATACTATCTTGTGATATCTTCCAACGATGCTTGAAATGCTCACACTGTGGCGCATATATAATTGTTTTTCAGTTTGCGACGACCCCATGTACGTCCAATGTGATAACGGACAGTGCTTGTACGAATTTGCTGTATGTGATGGCTATTTCCATTGCGCTGACGGAAGTGATGAGAAGAACTGCAGTAAGTATGTCAACTGTAAGGTACATCAACAGACGGCCGTCACAGGAGTGGAACGACTGGGAATTCTTTTTAAAGGGGAAGTTCACCAAGTATGATAAATCCATATGTACTGGCTTTTGTGTCACTTATCAAGAAAAGTCGTTTTCGCAATTTATAACTCATGTGATTTTTTACAAACACCGATTGAAAATAGTGGCGGAAGTTGCATACTGGGGCTTTATCAACTCATGTAATTTGAATCATGAGAAAAAACGCCAAACTTGGCTTTTTCATCACATGATAAACTTGACGCTTTCATCACGTGATATAGCAGGGACCATCTTCCGATAGTTATGGCATCGTCCACCCACTCACGTTCACGCCAGGCTATGCGCATTGGCATAAACAATAGTTATGCAAATACGAACGGCGTGTTCTGAACGTGAATTACAATGCCATACCCATCGGAAGATGACCCCTGCCATATCATGTTATAAAAGCGCCAAGGTCGGCGCTTTTTTCATGATTCAAATTATATGTGTTGATGAAGCCCTCTAATGCAACTTCCACCTTAACTTTTATCTATTTTGGTTAAAAAAAACTCGCGCGAGTTATAAGTTACAAGTGATCCAGCGAGGTCGCAATGCAACATGGGTGAAACCAGTTACTCTTTGACTCTATCTTGCTGCAACAAATGATAAGAATCAAACACCCAAAAATCGTCCTGACCTATTTAATGTGTGAAATATTCTAAGTGAAGGGTGAAATTGGTCGATTTGTCTTATAACTGGATCTGGACCTGAAGTCGGTGATTTGCATCGAAGAGTAGCCTCAGGGGACACTGTCGACCATGTGCACCTTGTGCGGCCCTATCCCAATGGTTATCGGGGCAAGTTACAAGTTCAAGTTATAGTAAGAGTAAAGTTCTTTGCTATTTTCAACGTGAAAGGACGGTAATATTAAAATTGAATGGCGAAATTTGGAATAATTTGGGTTTGTGCTCTCAGCTGTACGGCGTGACCTTATTTTCACATTGACTGTGCTCGCTGCACAGCTAATAACATCAACGGCAACAGATAAAGTGAAATGTCAACATTTGGCAAAACCTTCAGACTAACGGAATGTCCTTCTAGCAAACATAGGAACGGACGTCAGATTATGTGTCTATTATTATATTTTGGCGCCAAGTATGTATTTAGTATCAGCAGCAGTCATGCAACCTGTCTAGCCCTAATCGTCCGGCTAATTTTATGGAACACACGATAGTTCTCAAATACCTAGTAATTTGTCCACGGCTGTCTGTCTAAGCTACTCTTTATGTCAATGGGCTAGCGTCGAAACTATCTACACCATCTAACCTTGATCAAGTTGAAAAAATTGATCAGTAATTCATTCGGGACGATCAATGATATGCAATCTGGGGGAAATGTTTCGTTACAATTCAACGTCAAACAGTCCAAACATCGTGGGAAATCGCGTGCCTTTGATTTGATATTTATTACTTCCCGGTAAGCTCGTATGAGACATTTAAAGGGATAGTCCACCCAAATATCAACCTGCCTTTAAAAGTTGAAGTAGATTATTTTTGTAACATATATGATGAAAAGAT
Organism: Ptychodera flava; assembly: GCF_041260155.1. NCBI lineage: Eukaryota > Metazoa > Hemichordata > Enteropneusta > Ptychoderidae > Ptychodera > Ptychodera flava. The sequence continues at coordinate 12,748,845 of NC_091937.1, forward strand.
GAGAAATGTGCTGTTTATTCTCCTAGAAATTAATGTTTTATTTGCTGATGTGTATGACGCCATTTGCGCGATATGGCAGCGTCATATTGTTTGCGTGAATTGCTCTTAAACCCGTAGAGTTGATCTTTTGACTCGATTACATCATTTCTAGGTTCGTCTACAGCTTTGTTATCAGCTATGGGGATGGAAATGAAAACGATCAAAATAGCCGCTTATCAATAGGCATGAAATATCGCTGAACTTATCGAATTTAAAATGAAGCAGCATTGAAGTTCCTGTAGCAGAACAATAAGGAAGAGAACACTTGTTCTGGGGCCCATGATTTTGTAACCAACCGCTGCCTGACAGGAGACAGTTTGGTCTCCTAGAAGCAAATGACCATTCGCATTTGGACCAATAAACTCAATGAATGCATTCAGGCAAATATATTATAGTATCGATGTATTGTATCGAGTAGCGTAGTAGTCTTGTGCTTTTAACTAGTTAAGTGACCCGAGAAGTAAAGCAATCGAAGTTCATTTACTATAGTACGCGAATACCACGTATCATATATTATTATACGATAATTCCATATTTCCAATAACAGCGGTGATGCTTTTACAGGATATTTAAGCAATGAAGCACACCTAGCGATGGAATACCACAAGATTTTGACCAGTTCACGACATATATGCACGAGTGATAGCGAGTGCATATACGAAGTGAATTGGTCAAAATCGATTTCAACTTTAGTATAATTAATTTTCCACACCTCATCAGTAATATTCCACTCTCACCTGCTTATGGGGTATACATTTCTCAGCTTATTCGATATGCAAGAGCATGCAGTTCATATGGTGATTTTGTAGAGAGACATGGCCATCTCTCTTTCAAACTGTTAAATCAAGGTTACACCAGAGCAAGACTTGTCTCTACATTCAAACGCTTTTTTGGCAGGTATCGCAAGCTGGTTGATAAATACGATATCTCTCTTCGACAAATGATCACTGATGGCATCGGTTACATGGGGCCTTAGTTAGTGACCACTACCTATCTGACTTACAGATTGATATATGGCGGGTGCCACATGTGGGGCAGGATGCGCTTACTATTTTCGAAACACATGACATCACTTCTTGGTCTTTTGGCCAGAGGTCCATATATCTTTCTTTCATGAATTTGACTTTGTTTGTGTACCGTCTATTTACTGTCTGTTCTGTGCTGTTTTGTGTCTATGGTTACAACTATTGTCTTACAAATTTTGACCTAGTGTTATTGGATTATGGATTGGTATGATTGCGATTATTATACCATCGCTGGATGTGATTTATTGCTATTATATCATAACAATATATTGAAATTCTGGCATGGAAGGTCAAAAAGGGATTTTTGGTCTTGCCGACAGCTCGCAGGTGTCCCATCCGTGGTATATCGTGAATATACCACGGTTGTTCCGACCAATCAGATCGCTGTATTTGCGCCATCAATATACTGGTATTATATAATTAGAATTATATCATACCAGTATATTGATGGTGCAAATACAGCGATCTGATTGGGTGAGACGCGAAAAAAAACATGATATATTGGCGATATTCCACGGCTAGCATACGCGCGAGCTCTTAGCTTGAGCAAAAAATCGGTTTATGACGTTCCATGCCAGAATTTCAATATACTGTTATGATATGATAACAATAAATCATACCCAGCTACGGTATACCACTCGATTTTGACCAGTTCACTTCATATATGCACTCGCTATCGCTCGTGCATATATGTCGTGAACTGGTCAAAATCTCGTGGTATACCATCGCTGGATGTGCTACATTTGCTTAAATATATGATATAGTCGCAAGGTTTGAATTTGATATCATAACAGGGCTGAGCCCATAAGCTAGCGAAAGATGGGAAATGTAATTCAAATTTAAAAGTGATGGGCTCACCGTTTGGAGTAGACCTGTTGTTGACTAAAGTATTTAACACGATCGGAACTAATTTCGGATAATTGGATGGTGAAGTAATGTCGATTTAATCTAGAAATGTAATCTCATCTGCTTTGCAATTCCCTATTTACATTGCACACTTGTTTTTATGAGTAACCTCCAAAATTGCAACATTCAGCTGTAGAGCACCTAACACATTTTAGAAATTTGAAAAATATAGCAATCCAATTATCCCAAATTAGTTCCAATTGATATACTCTTCTTCATCACTGGTGTTTGTGGCCTCGATTGCTACGCGTAGTTTTCTCAGTCCTGCTACCCAACGTACTTTACACAAGGATGAAGACACTTGACACAAGCCATGGCAGCGTCTGTCGAACGCTGATATATCTTTCACCCAAAACTAAAATACATTGGTGCATTTTAATTCATTTTCAAATTTTAAATCGTATGAGTATTTTAATAACGTCATCGTACGCAAAGCTTTATCAAAGTGAAGCTTGGGTCGTGACGCGTGATGATGCATTCACAATCATTCTGGAATTGCAATGGCGGCTATTTTAAGGTCGAAGAAAAATAAAACTTATCGTACTGCCGTGACTAGTCTAGTCCCCTGACCGCATTTCTACCTCATTCAATGTTTGTAGCCCGAGCAGTAGCGTCGCTCAAGCCGGGAGTCAGTGATTCACTGTTACGCACTCGTCATGACATAGTATGGTCCCCTGATCTGTTTCTACCGCTGGCTGCGCTGCTAACGAAAACAGCGTCAAGAATGGGCTATTGTAAGCATGGCAGTTATTGGTCTACTGTAAGAGTATGGTGATTGCATTGAATTTATTTCCAACGTTCGATGTTTCGGCGTCTTCTAATTTCCAAGCCTTATTTTCACCACAGGCATTTGACTCAATGCAAGCAACTGGTTACATCAGTGAAGGTTTACTTGAATTGAGTAGGATGCCTATGCTTGCCACTATGCAGATATCCTAATTATATGATTTTGTCAGGTAACTTTGCTCATTAGATGCAGTCAAAATTCTGCCAAAAATTGCAGCCCAAGCGTAGCCCATACCTGACCCATTTTTCGTTAGTAGCGTCGCCAGCTGTAGAAACAGATCAGGAGACCATATAATGTCATGACGCGTGCGTAACAGTGAATCACTGACGCCCGGCTTGAGCGGCGCTACTGCTCGGGCTACTAACGTTGGATAACTATTAATATCGGATGTATTCTTTGAATGCATCCACACGGTCGAAGGAAGCATAACCGTGCAATATATGAGAAAAGTGTAAATGAACATTTGTTCATAGCCGGTCTATTAGGGGTGGTGAAACGAATTTACAGTGCGTTTCACCTATAGGTACCGCAACTCAGCGTACGAGACGGACACAATCCACGTACAAAACATACGATTAGCTTGGGTATCACGGACACATTTCAAAGCCACCGACTCGTCAATTAATTACAGTAAACCAGCATGGAGCAGCCGCTGTCTGGACTGAGAGATAAACAGTTGACCAGACTTGATCTACAATGTTACTGTTTCTTTTACAATTTCAGCTAAGAGTTCAAGAGGTGAAGGTATTCTACACAGAAACTAAATAAAAGCCACACATTGTAGATCAACTGTATTTCTCAGTCTAGACAGAGCGGCTGCCCCATGCTGGTTTACTGTAATTAATCAATGAGTCGATGACTTTCAATTGTGTCGTGATACCCAAGCTTATCGTTTGTTTTGTACGTGGATTGTATCCCTCTCATATGCTGAGTTGCGGTACCTAGGTGAAACGCACTGTAAGACTTTCTTCATTTGCCAAAGTAATTCGCCAGCTTGTTAAAGGACAAAGGTGCAGTATTTTAAAGAAATGTGAATATTTTGTCCAGTATGAACTATAAGGTATCCCCGTTTTGCTGAAAACATGTAAGAGATCCTTACTGACCATGCCCTCTAAGATTTGACACCGCATCTATTTATTTTACTATCGTAGTTCTCTGACCGGTAATTTATTAAGTTGAAAAAAATTCAATGGAGAATTCTTAATGTGTACTTGCAGCATGCAATGAACCCAACTTTCGGTGTGACAATGGCTTATGTAGAAGTTCAACAACACGATGCAATGGACGCGATGATTGTGGTGACGGAAGTGACGAAAGAAACTGTAGTAAGTTTTTAACGTATATTTGGTTAATACAAAAGAAAGCTTATATGGTGAGTCGGCGGCGTTTTATGTCTGTATGTATATGAATGTATTTTAGGTCATTTAAAAACTTCTTGGTATGAGATCCTAGGATTTTTGAAAACCTACAAGCTAATTAGGGGAAAAAACAAACACAGACAAAAGACACATGTGTATTAACATAAACTCAAATTTTTACTTGATTTCAAGTCTGTGTATGTTAGTCTGTCTGTATGTCAATCCATCCGCCAGTCTTTCTATGGACCAAGTTTGTGGAGCTCATAACTGAATAATTTTAAAATTAAATGTTGTCAGGTTCGTAATGTGAAATGCTTAGATGATTATCTATAATGGAATGGAATCATGTAGATGTTGATAAAAGAGTAAGAAAAATATGATTTATTCCTAATCTGCAATAGTTGTATTGATAAGAGAAATATTACTTTGTTATTTAGAACGTATCCTGTTTATCAATAGGAATTGAACTCACAACATACGACATCAAGTCATGTATGTTAGGGGGGATATTTTGTTGAAAAGCAAAAAATTCATGACAGCTTGGCCCCGCCAGGTCTAGACGTGGTGAGATATCACTTATCGTAGCCTGGGGGGACAAATGGTCACGTCTATTTAAAATTCATAATTTTACGCTACCGATCAGCTATCAATTAACTAATGACACCTGAAGAGTCACAGCTTGGCTCTTACGTTAAGGCTAACTTAGTTTGGTTAGGCTGACTACTTGGAATTGACTTTCCTTTGCCTAGCAAATTAAATTTCATGGTGAGCCGACGTTACAAGCCACGTTGCATACAGCATTTTAGCAAAAGTTATGACGATCAAGTTTATCGTTAACGAAACTGAGAACAATATTGAAGTGAGAAATCCGAAATTCTTTCTTTTTATTCACCCTTTCACCAGCATTGCGACTTTTATCACCCTGCAATGCGACTAGAAAAGAACGCAAGAAACCGCAAGTACCCAAATTACTTGCTATTAGCAATGCTAGCAGTACCACTACGCTAGTAGACTTGGTCCAAGTCTGTGTATAGAAAGGTAATTTGGTGAATGCTATATATGAGAGAAATAGCGAGGTTTTCTTTCTGATAACGACAGTGGCGTTATCCTGGTTTGAGTGCCGGTGATTCCGGGAAAAATAATCTTTTTGCACCTCCATGGAGAAACTAACTGTCGATTGCCTACATTCCACGCATGCGCAAATACATGTCAAGTTCAGACGAGAAGACTGCGTAGCTCCGATTTTACTGCGATCAAATTCACTGTGAGGGGTTTTAAACTAAGCATCATCAAAGCGTCATAAACTGCTGAAATGACGTTATTTAACTTAATATCACCGACATGAACCAAGTATTGTAATACAGATAGAGGAAAACATGAGAATTGTTTTCTATGTAGAAAGGAGTTGAATGCATACAATTAACAGCTAGTATTACCAATGCAAGAGTGGACATTTTTACTCAAACACATCCACTTTGTATAATGATGTTGCAGATTGTTGCAAGTTGATTGTAATTTTATCTTTATTGATACATAACTGATATGACCATCGCTGACTTGAACAGTTTGACGGCAGTTTGTTACAGTTTCATAGACCCCAACTCCACGACATCCCTGTATTCTTGCCGCGGAACATCCGGGTTTTTGCATCGCGACTAACGATTGAGTATTTTTTTGCGACGCATCACAGTGAAAACAAATGACGAAGTTCGGTGTTTCGACTGCTATACTGTACAATAAGCTTAAATTAAATGTTTCAATGTACGTGAACGTTCACTGCTCTATGTCACACAATGCCTGTATCGTTCGCTAATATAAATCAACGCGCCTCGGGATCAGATATTTGGCCACTAAAACTTTTTAAATTCTTTTCTGATCTACCACTTTTGGGGGTCCATTTTAAAGCTCTTGGTGTAAGGAAACTAGCTTTTCGAAAATCGAATGTTTTATTTTTTCTGTTTAGAGTTAACATAGGGATGGCAGCCGTTTTGAATTCAAAATATCCTTAAATCTTGAGTAATTTGTTTCTGTAGTTCTAAAATTTGCACAGTGACCCCTTGTTTTTATTCTTGATTTTGAAAGATAACGATTGAATATTCGTTGAGGAAATTTTGAGCAAAAGTTTAAGTCCTTCACTTTCGAGGCGCATACTACCTTAAAATCTATTGAGAAGGAACTTCCAATGGCGTGCCAACGACACTTTGTAAGCGCTTTTTTGTAGTTTAGAACTATTTACAGCACAGTCCCTCCAGCACCTACTTGTGTTTCGAGGGACTGAGGGAGTTTGTTTACATTAAAACCTGACCAGAACATAGGCCTAGGGGTCATTACAAATGCTGAAAACAGCCATAGTATCCAATCACGTACGCATTTCGTGAAAGGTGTCGAAATATTGGGCTTATCTAACATTTTGAAGATGAACATCGAAAACTTTAGTAGTAGTAGTGATGTGTTAAAATCCTATAATCCTGGTCATGCCAGTTTTTCTGTTTGGGAAAAGTTAGAATATTGGTATATATGCATATTGAATGTTTTTATCCAATCGGTGGTCAAAGGTCTTGTGTGTAGGAATCAAATGTCAATACCAGGTATCAAATTTGGATTTTAGGTTCATAAGGATCATCTGATTACCTTACATCAAAATATTTATGAAATTTGGATGAGTAAATATGAGCGATTTGAAAGACAAAAGTTTCATACAGCTAACACACTTTTTTACAAAAATGATGGCAATATATATATATATATGTTGTGTTCAAAAGAAGTTTTAGTGGCGCGGCATAACAAAAATGTTCATAACAATTGTGCATTTTGTCATAAAAGCATGAAATTTGGTAGGAATGTTGATTATCATAATATAAATCAATTTGGATACCGAGCCACCACAGGTTGAGCCTCGTTCTTGTGTGGCGGCAATTTTTAAATATGGCGACCATCAGTAACTACGTAAATCCCATAGTTCCTGCTATACGGATGATTCTGTGGGGAATAGTAGATGTATTTCCATTATAAATGCCCATTAAGATTACTATTTGCATATTTTTATTGTTCTAAAATCAATTGGGATACCAAGCCCTTAAGCATGGAGCCTCGTTCTGGTGTGGCGGCCATTTTTAAACAGAGCAATAATCAATTACTGTAAAATTCCATAGGTGCTTTTAGTCCCCACGGACACCGTCTGGGGGGACTTGTAGGTTTGGTCATGTCCGTGCGTGCATGCGTCAGTGCGTGCGTGCATCAGTGCGTCAGTGCGTCTGTGCGTCCGTGCGTCCGTCATTTCACGCAGATATCTCAGAGATGCCTGGAGCGATTTCATTCAAACTTGGTACAAGGATTACTTCATATGTCATACAGATGCACGTTGATTTGTTTTGTGATACAATCCAATATGGCTGCCAGGCGGCTATTTTATTACGATTTTTTCATGTACAGAGCCATTACTCAGGCATGTTTCAACCGATTTTATTCAAAGTTGGTACAAGGACATTGACCAATGACACAGATATGCACACTGATTTGTTTTGTGATACAATCCAATATGGCTGCTGTACGGCCATTTTGTTTCGATTTTTTCTTGTACAGAGCCATAACTCAGGCGTATTTTATATCTGCGCATGTCCAGGTGTAAACAACGTAACGAGTGGCTCTCCGACAATTTTCGTAAATTTTTCCGTATTTGTCAAATTGAAGACTTGGTAACATGCCTTCAGTTTGTTCTGAGTGTAGCAGCAAGAGACATGTCTCACTTTATGGCGATATTCGGCTGTGCCGTACCTGTAACTTGAACAGAACTGCAAGTACGCAACCAGCACCGGAGGACAATGCTTCAAACATGGCGCCACAGACTGACACGACCAAAGGTAACAAAAGTGATATTACACTAATAACAGTGATGTCCAAATTGGAAGATATCAGTCACGATATTTCCACCTTGAAGCAAAATCAAAACAGTTTCTCGAGATCCCTTGATTTTATGAGCGATAAATTTGAAAATCTACTCTCCCGCACATCTGAACTGGAAAAAGCGAACAAAGAGCTGAAGCAAGCGAACTCAGAGTTACGTAATCGGATTGACATTCTGGAATCTGACGTGAGTCAACAAAATCAATACTCGCGTCGCAGCAATTTAGAAATCAGCGGAATACCCGAACGTGCTGATGAAAACACTGATGACATAGTACTTTCAGTTCTAAAAAAAATTAACCCTAGTGTCGGATTACGGATATCGATATCACGCACCGCATCGGCAAAGTTCCCGACAATGATCGCGATCCAAGCAGAAGCAATCAACATAGGCCGATAATCGTGGCTTTCACCAACCGTAGAATTCGGAATTCCATCTACGACCAACGCCGCAAACTGAAGGGATTTTCAACGAAAAATCTTGGTTATTCTACCGCGAACGGTATCTTCGTCAATGAGAACTTATGCCCTGCTACTCGTCTGCTACTTGGTAAAGTCACATATCAAGAAAGAAGTCTGGCTATCGCTATCTATGGACACAGAAAGGTAAAATACATATTAAGAAAGACCAGCAACGCAAGATCTATCGCGATCACAAGAGAAGATGACATTGCTAAATACTGTGCAAAATGAAATTAAAGCAATATTTTTACACTTGCGATGCAGGTTGATCCCAATTCTTTTGATGACTTGTTTACTGTTGTAAATTATGAGTTGGAGCCGTCCTTTTTCAACCAAAAGTTTAGTTCTGTATTAAATGAAAATTGTTTTTCTATTTCCCATTTCAATGCCCGTTCTCTCTGTAAAAGTATAGATGATGCCCGTCTTTTGTACAATCAGTGCATTACCGGTAATTTTCAGATTATAGGTGTCTCAGAAACATGGAGGATTGACAATCCATCCCTACTTGATATGCCTAATTATTCTTTTGAATTAAACTGTAGGACAAATGGCCGAGGTGGTGGTGTAGGTGCTTATATTCATTCTACGGTGAAATACAAATTGTTAGATTTCAGTGTCATACATTCAGAGTCATTGTGGTTGGAAATTTGTACTGCTAAAAATTCAATTATTGTTGGTGTTCTGTACCGTAAGCCAGGTACTGATATAGCAGAGTTTGAAAATAGTCTAGTTAATGTTTTGCATAAACTGAAACTTGATAAGAATCATTGTGTACTTATGGGGGATTTTAACATTGATGTTGCCAAGTTAGATAAAAGTGCCAAAAATTTTGTTTCTAAATTACGGTGTTTTCATCTCGAACAGTTAATTTCAACTCCAACTCGGGTGACAAGTATATCGAGCTCAATAATCGATCACATTTATACTAACATCAATTCTTGTCGAATCCTTGCTGGCACTATCATTTCAGATATCTCTGATCATTTTCCGGTGTTTTCTATTTTCGAAGATTTTAATATTAATACCCCTGTGGTAAGATCCTGTACGTGTACGAGATTTTAGATGTTATAACAAGGACAGCTTTGTGTCTGACTTACAAAATGTAAACTGGGATGATATTTGAATAACAATAGTGATGTTGAAACTGCATTTGGTATTTTCAATGATTTATTTACTCATGTTTGTGATCGTCATGCCCCTTTGAAGAACAAATTGGTGAAGTCTATGAGTAATAAGAAACCTTGGATCACAAGGTCTATAAAGAAGTCCATTCACACTAAGCACAAACTGTACAAGAAAGTTATTCTTAGTCAGCACAAACCATGCACAGTTTCACATTACAATGCTTACAGAAATATCCTCACCAGTGTTCTAAGAAAAGCAAAGCAGAATTATTATGCAAATTTATTCACTGTAAATCAGGGCAACAAAATGTGGAATGTTGTGAATGATCTGCTGGGTAAGAAACGTAGTCCTGGTAAACTGCCAGATGACTTGAAGGTATTTGCTAATGGTAATGTAAAACACGTAACAGACCCAGCTGATGTGGTTCAGAATTTTAATGATTTTTTCGTTAGCATTGGTGAAGATTTAGCGCGCAATATTCCACAAACCTCAAAAAATTTTCATGATTATCTTGGCAAACCCCTCAAGCATTCTTTTTTCTTAATCCCGTCATAGCTGCTTATATTTATAAGATTTTAGCTACACTGGACAGTAAGAAAGCCTGTGGGCGGGATAATTCACCTCCGCGGCTGCTTATTGACGCAGCCAGTATTATTTCTCAACCTTTGGCCCATATTGTCAACGTTTTTTTTTCAACTGGTGTATTCCCTAGTCATTTAAAGATTGCAAAAGTTACACCCATTTTTAAGAAAGGAGATAGCGATTTTATAGACCTGTATCAATCTTGCCCATTTTTAGCAAAGTAATTGAAAAGATTATCAATGGGCAAATTATATCGTATCTTGATAAATTTAATATTCTGTACAATCATCAATATGGGTTCAGAAAGAAACACAGTACTAAGCTTACAATGATAAATTTAGTTAATTATCTTTTGCAAGAAATTGATAAAGGAAATTCGACTTTAGGGGTGTTTATTGACTTTAGCAAAGCATTTGATACCATAAATCATTCTATTTTGTTGTCGAAACTTGAACATTATGGTTTTAGGGGTCTCTGCCAGCAGTGGATAAAAAGCTACCTTATGGACCGTTCCCAATTTGTCTATTCAAATGGCCAGTCATCGGAAAGGTCCCCTATCCGTCATGGTGTCCCTCAGGGGTCGGTTTTAGGACCCACTCTTTTCTTAATATACATAAATGATCTTCCAAATTCATCCACGTTTTTTGATTTTCGTTTGTTTGCAGATGATTCAAACCTGTTTCACACTTATTCAGCTGCTGAATGCATAGACCTCACAAATGTTTCACATCATTTAGACGATGTTCAGTTATGGTGTCACGCAAACAAATTAACTATAAATAGGGGAAAGACCAATTTTAGTGTATTTAGAGGACGTCAGACGAAATTAAATGTGTGTGGCTCTGTCTCAATCAGTAATGAGCACATTGTGGAGGCTGACGTAGTTTCATTTGTTGGTATTTTGATAAATAAACATCTTTCTTGGTCTGACCATATTGATAAAGTAAATAAGATCATTAGGAAGAAATGTGGTATTTTGTTTAGGCTGAGACACATCCTGCCACTACACATTCGGTGTTATTTTATAATACTTTTATACTTCCTCACATATGTTATGGTATCGAGATTTGGGGTAATACCTACCCAACGCACTTGCATTGTATTTTGACAGCTCAGAAGACGATTGTTCGAACAATACTTTTTAAAAAACAAACGGACCACTCGGCGCCATTGTTCACCCAGCTCAACATCTTAGACATTTTCAAGCTTCACAAATTGTCCCTTGGCACTTTTATAGTCTTATTCATACAAAACTCACCACACACTATAGCAGACTAGTAGTTCAGTGATTATAAGCATGAACATAATACTAGAATGAGCCTTCAGACGCACCTTCGTCCATATCATGCTAAGTCAAATTTAGGTCAATTTGCCATTTCTTTTTCAGGTGCAAATGTATGGAATAATATTCCGGTTCATATTAGACAATTGTCTCACTGTATAAATTTAGGCAATATTTCAAACGCCATCTTTTGTATGGAATTTGATTGGTTCTGTGACAGCTATGTAGCTTTTGTTTGATAGGCACCTTACTTGTTTTCCATAAGTTTTTTGTTTTGGTTTGTTCTTTGTAAATTATTTTTTTTATTTCTTAAATGTATTCATTCTGTGAGCCCTCGTTATGTATTGTTTCACCTCAATGTTCACATGTCGGGGTTCAGGCTCGACTAGCTACCAGCTATATCATGTTTCCCCTTTGCCCAGATCGTTTTTGACTTATTCAAACTTGTTGCTGTTTTTCATATTGTATGTAACTTTTCTGGGTAATAAATAATTCATTCATTCATTCATTCATCATATTCAAACGATTTTCTTCAAACTTGGTACAAGGACATTGATCTATGTCAGACATATGCACTTCAATTTGTTTTGTGATACGATTCAATATGGTCGCTGTGCGGCCATTTTGTTACGATTTTTTCATGTACAGAGACATAACTCAGGCATATCTCAACCGATTTTATTCAAACCTTGTACAAGGACATTGACCAATGTCATAGCTATGCACATCAATTTGTTTTGTGATACAATTCAATATGGCCGCTGTGCGGCCATTTTGTTACGATTTTTTCATGTACAGAGGCATAACTCAGGCAGATCTAAACCGAATTTATTCAAACTTGGTACAAGGACATTGACCAATGTCATAGCTATGCACATCGATTTGTTTGTGATACGATCCAATATGGCTGCCATGCGGCCATTTTGTTACGATTTTTTCATGTCAAGAACCATAACTCAGGCATCTATTAAGCGTATTTATTCAAAGTTTGTACAAGGAAATTGACCAAAGTCATACATATGCACTTTAATTTGTTTGTGATACAATCAAATATGGCTGCTGTGCGGCCATTTTGTTATGATATTTTCATGTACAAAGCCATAGCCCAGGCATATCTCAACCGATTGATTCAAAGTTGGTACAAGGACATTGACCTATGTCATACATATGCACTTCAATTTGTTTTGTGATACGATCCAATATGGCCGCCATGTGGCCATTTTATTACGATTTTTTCATGTCCTGAACTCAAACTCAGACATGTATCAAGCGAATTTATTCAATAATATTTTTATCACAGACCTAATGAAGAGGACTCTATCCTCTCTGAGGACATGTAACCAAAGTACCCATTAACATGTGGGGACTGTGTCATCAACGATGACTTGTTTACGGATGATTCTGTGTTGAATAGTAAATGTATTACCATCATAAATGCATATTGAGATTTCTATTTGCATTTTTTATTTGTTTCATTATTTCATTTTCTCAGAAAAAGCGGGTTCTCTTATTAAAAATTAATGACAATCTGGCTGCCACAAGGCCTAAATGCAAGATTCAAAATTGCAAAATTTTATGTTTTTTGACGATGAGCAGCTGTTAGCTGTTCTGTGTCAGTAGACTATCAGTTGGTACTGTTCAGAGTTTTTTTATTTATTCTTATTTGTAATCGTTTATGCACCAGTTTTAAACATTTTTAGGGTTGTAGCTGGTACGACAAGTGTAAACGACAATTCTGAGATTGACCATAACCTCAGAGAGTTTACGTAGTTCAGTAATCACAATAAACAAATTGCACATTCATTGATATACAATTACAGCAACGTTATTCCCAAATTGCGAACGTTTTGAACAATGTCAGCTTAGCTAAATTTGAGCTGTTTTATAGAGGCAATAATTAGATCGACTGCGTATCGGATACATGCTTTTAAACTATAGAAAATCCTTTTAAACTTGAGTTAGTTCTTAAAGATCATAAGCGATAATTAGTTCTGCTGAACATCGTATATATCCTTGAAATATTTTACTGAAGAATGCCCGGATAAAACTGAGCTAATTTATAAAGTTTAGAAACGATAATTAAATCGACTAAATATCGGACATATCTAGGAAAAGTACTTAAGAAGGCTAACTTGTGCTTATGTATGACGTTTAGAAACTATCATTATAGCAGTTAAGTATTATGCATGTCCATAGTTTTGTTAATGAAGAAAGCCAAGCTACTAACATGTATATATACAAACATAAGCGATAATTCGATCTGCTCACCGTCGTATATATCCTAGAAATATTTTACTGAAGAATGCCCAGCTAAACCTGAGCTAATTTATAAAGTTTTAAACGATAATTAAATCGACTAAATATCGGACATATCTAGGAAAAAGTACTTAAGAAGGCTAACTAAACTTGTGCTTATGTATGAAGTTTAGAAACTATCATTATAGCAGTTAAGTATTTCCATAGTTTTTTTAATGAAGAAAGCCAAGCTATCTGACATATATATGGAAACTTTTGCAAATTTATGAAGTTTAGAAACGATAATTAGAGCAGCTAAATATCAGATATTTCAATAATATTTTGTAAATGAAGAGATTGCAACTTTCAGACAACTTAGCCGGCTATTGAACCATTTTTTGGGGAGTGGAGATTTAGCCGAGCGGTTCTCTCTGTGGCCTCTCCGCTAGGCGACTGATGCCGTATGTGTGGGTTCGAACCCGATTGAAAACTAGCCGTATTTTCAGACATATCTATACAAGGTTTTCTTCAGGAACGCCAATGTAAACTTGATGTAATGTATAATGATTAGAAACGATTAGAAGCGATTAATTGATCAGCTAAACTGTTGCTAATAAGCTGTGTTTATCGTGTAAAGCTAGTTTAGCCAAATAAACTTTACATACAATTTAGCAACAAAACATTCAAAGTCACAATTCCGCGCCTTGCTTCTCAATCATCTGGTTTCATAATTCAGTATAATGCCTTTTCTTTTTCATTTCCATTACAGTCAGTAGAACGCACACCATGATTTAGTTTTCAACACATTGCATTACCAAAAAACACTAAATTAGATCGTCAGATAAGAACTTTTTAGGTCCAATCTTATAAGCAAACTTGAAACAAATTACTTGAATATGCGATGTCGATAATATTTTGAGATCATCCGTGACTATGATTTTGGCTTACTACTTTCATAAAGGCGTATTGATAAAAAAATATATGTTTCAGGAAATTTCCCATATCTTGGTACTCCCCCAAATATGGCTCATTGGCTACTAAATCATATTATCTTCCCTTTAAAGGTTCATTTCATCTTTTTCACATTACGTCTGTTTCAAACAAAACAGATTTCATATAAGCATTATATTGCCTTGTGTATTATGTGTAGCGAAAAATGGTAGAATGTAAGATAAGCCGTAATTTTCGATTTAATCTTTTGGGGTATTGGGTAAGTCTTGGTCATATTTCATGAAAACTGTAAAAAGGATATTGCATATCACAATATGTCATCTAAAGAAGAATAAACCGGTTTACTAAAAAAAACCCATAAACCAGGTTATGGAGAAGTTAGGCTCGGCAGATGACTTAAACGAAGACTGGTTTAACAAAAAACATTAGTGAGTCTCAAAATCGTGATTTTACAACACCCTTCTACTTCTACACATGACTTATTTTTTTCTATTAAAAGTCTATTTCATATTTTTGACGTGTCCCAGTAGTAAATAAAAGAGTTTTCATACAAGGCATGGCCTTTTATTATATGTCTAGGTGAAAGGGTTGTAGAATATTTGAGATAAGCAGTGACATTAATTTTGAATAGTTTGGGGTATTGGGTAAGTTTTGGTCATGTGTTATAAAAACAGTGGAAGATATTGCATATCACAATATGTCATCTGAAAGAACAATAAAATTACTTTCCAATGTTACCCCACAAGCTAGGCTATGTTAAAATATAAGGTCAACAGATGACTTACAAGGAGGCGAGCTTAACAAAAAAGATGCGATTCACAAAACTTTCACTTTAAGGTACCCTTCAGACTATGTCAGCCATTGCATCCAATATTTTTGCTGTTAAAAGTCTATTTCATACTTTGACATATTCTTGTAGCAAATTCAACAGATTTCACACAAAGCATTGCCCTTTGTAATATGTCTAGTTACAAATTAGTAGAATTTGAGATAAGCAGTGACAGTAATTTGCAATATAAAGTTTGGGGTATGGGGTAAGTTTTGGTCGTATTTTATGAAAGCCTTGTTATATAAAAAAATAAGCTCTCAGCAGATGACTTAAAAGAAGACAGGTTTATCGAAAACGCATTCGAGTTGGCAATACTGTGAATTTGCGGTACCCTTCAAAATATGATCGGTAGAGCTATATCATCCCGATATCTTTTTATGTCAAAAGTCTATTTCACATGATTAACATGTCCCTGTAGCAAATAAAACAGATATCATACAAAGCATTGCCTTTTGTATTATGCAATGTAAAACATTGGTAGAATTTAAGATTCGCTATAATTTGCATTGCAAACTCTAGGGTATCGGGTAAGTTTTGGTCCTATTTGATAAAACAATCTATGGAAGATATTACATATAACATATGTCATTTTAAAAAGGAATAAATTTCCATTCTTATGATACCCAACAAGTCCGGTTATGTTTAAAAAAGCCTAGCAGATGACGTATAAGTATTACCAGAAAAATGCACGTGGGTATGCGCAAAATGGTGATTTTGCAGTACTCTTCAAAACACGACTGTAACAGTTAATGCATCCCTTTATTTATTTTGTTAAATTTCATTTCGCATTCTAGGGATCCCAAGCTTCTATAAATACAGCTTTGTTATCCTAGAGGTGTATATAGACCCCTCTAGCCTATGGAATAATATTTCTTGACTGCTGACATAGTGTCATCCTTTGATAGGATCTAATACCGTGCAGTTTATGCACAAGAATTGTGTTTTTGTTTGTATTTACCCGTTTAGTAAATCAGGCGATGAAGAGAAGTTGAAAAAAGTTGCAAATTACCTTCCCATAATTTCTAATTGAAAATATGCAACCAAAATTACCCAACGCATTCTGCACTGGACGTTTACTAGATGAAAAATACTTTGTCTGGCGGCCATATGAAAAATGGCTGCAATGGCAACGCTTCAACAGATTTTCAGTGGTTCGGTATCTGAATTTTTTAAACATATATTATGACACATCTGAGCCAAGTTTGGTGCTTTTATCACAAAATGCACAATGGATTTGCCATCCCCCACCACTATTTGCGGTACAGATCTCGAAGCCACGTTTTTACTGTCTTATTTAACTAAAATGCCACATACAATATTCTTGAAGTCCCGTTCAAATCGTAAAAAAAAGAGAATTGCTGCACATTTTACCTGTTTGTTTGTGGTAGATACATGCTAAACTGTAAATAACTATATCTTCACATGACGTCAACTTTAGTAAACAATACTAATGAGCAACAAAAGTGTAAACTTAGCGAGGCAGCCATATTGTACAAAAAAGTGCTGCATTGAAGTCACCATATGTGAATTTTAAAAAATATTCTGATCTACAGATCTGGTGAACAACCAGTCTTTAATTTAGAAGATTCCAGGATTACATAAGTGTATTCATAGACAGCAAACCTTGCTGCCTAATCCAGCAAGATAAGGTTGTTAATCACAAACTTTTACATCTCTGGATGTAAACATGGCAATTTTGTATGGAAAAAGTGCTAGGAAATTGGTTTTAAAGGATTTTGTTTCTTTCCATAGTTATATTGTATGTTTCTGGAATTGTTTGACTATATGACAAGTAATATCTTCCATACTAATCCCTTGTTTAATACTTTTAAATTTGGTTAGAAGGGCTTTAAAACGTAAGTACATATCTGATGTCACAGGCTTCTTGTTATACATCGGGACGTGTTCGGAAGTTTACCGATTGTTTGTGATATTGCAAGGCTTATTTAACTGGGTGGCAGTTGGGATACAGTTATGGCAGCATCATTAACATTTCATTCGGAACAGGCTAACAAACCATTGACTAATAAGCGTCTTTACACCGTGTGAGTAACCAATCACGGATCTCCTACGTGTTTCAATGTAAAGTTCAAAATGGCACATGGCTGTCGTTTGGATCAATGTCAGAGAAGGCACAATAACATGTTTATCATTGCTCTCTGCCCGATTGTTTGCACAAACTCATTACCTATTGTGTTTCTTAATTTCATGTTGGTATTTACGCAAATTGACGTAATGCTACCTTAAATATGTTATCGAACTTAATTTATATATATATATATATATATATATATATATATATATATATATATATTTATATATATAAGAATCAACTAATTAACCAATTTGCATTCTTAAGCTTCTTCTGCCTCATCAAATTCACAATGTACTAGTATAACACGCGATTGCTTTTTGATGGGAACATTCATACACCATCCATACAATATCGGTATTTAAATACTTTTATCTATCAGAATCAGTTCATGGAACTGTTATGATTGTCATGTTATTCTTGTAGCATGCGAAGTGAACGAATTTCTATGTGACGGCTCCCGCTGCATAGACGAGTTGAAGGTGTGTGACGGTTATCCAAATTGCAATGATTACTCAGACGAGAAAGGATGCCGTAAGTTAAACCTTGACGAGTTTTTCACATTCACAAATTATTACATCTTAAATCATTTCTTACAAGTGTCATGACTGTAAAAATGTAGAGGGTGCATGGTAAACCAAACTCAATTCTGTAGGTACCTCGTGACATTGCAGCAATTATATTACATACTCAAACTGTTGCGTACTTGTGTATATCCCACAGCTTGTCTCGATCCTTACTACTCTTATAAGTGCGATAGTGGACAGTGCGTGTACGAGTGGGCTGAATGTGATGGCTATTTCGACTGTGAAGACGCAAGTGATGAGACGAACTGCCGTAAGTATGTCAAATAAAAAGGTCAACCGACGAAAGGAAGCCGATCGGAACGACTTAGACCATTCTTTTCATGATGCGTCTTTGGAAGTCCATCGTCACAAAGTTAAAGTAAAACTGACTCACAACATTAATGCACTTTTCAGTTTGCAGAGACAAAAATACTCTGAGATTTCAAGCGACTAATATACGATCATTTCATTTTAATTCTATCAAACGCAAGAGCAAAACAAGGGGGACGGAAAATATATTTGCCGTTTTTTATCTAATTAGTTTTCATTGTCGTTGGTGGATGATAATATTTATGGCAATGCCTTATTTCAACTTTAAATTCTCCCTGTCAAGCTTGCCATGAAGAATATGAGTATCGTTGTGACAATGGACTGTGCATCTACCGAGGTGGGGTTTGCAATGGTTACAATGACTGTTATGATTGGAGTGATGAAAGGAATTGCGGTAAGCAAAATTTCGAAGAACTGTAAGCACCAAGGAATGAGGACTTTTTGTCTCAACACGTTTAAATTAAATTATTTGTCGCAAAGAAGCTTTAAGGCAAAATGTTCATAACATCTTAAATTCTGATTTGGCATTTCACTCAGATTCAGTCATGGCGGCATGCTTAATTCTCTTGGAGAGATACCATATTATACCACTTTTATCACACTAATTTCAGATAACCTCAGAGAACTTTTCTGTTCGTTACTTCAAAAACCCTAGAAAACAAATTTGGATTCTTTAGCGACCATATCGGAGTTGGGTAATCGACGATTTTAGGAAACTTATTCATATGTATTAGGAAGTTGGGTTTGCGGTAGTGCGAGTTTTTGTAGATAAATATTTGCGTAATCCTCGATACCGGTGCTACAGTAATAAAATGTAATTCTAAGATTTTCTTAGTAAACATATAGAATTGCAACGTTCATTAAGCGACATATACTTACTTGATAGCCTGAAACAATGCCTTACGTGTACTGATTTTAGTTTTGATGGGTTTTTGCGGCTAGGATAGAAATAAAACGCTCTGAAATCAGGGCTTGAAAATTTGTTATAAAAAGAGTTTTCCCCACATGGTACAGAAAATATGTAGCAGTTCCACATCAATTAATTGCTGATTTGCAAATATTATGAATTTTCGTAATTAAGGCTAACATGCCAAGAAATGATTGATCAAATTTCATGAAACTTGATACAGATGTTGTGCTCTCATTGCTTTAACAGTGACTAATGACATTTATCAGTGCCATGTTAATAATTTTTTAATTTGCATTATTAATGAACTTTTCTGATTTGGTGAGATGTCCAGACATGCTACATCAAATTTCATGAAATATGGTATAGACGTTGATCTCACAGTAATGTAATACAATTCAGTGACACTTAGCAGTGCCATTTAAATTTATCGATAAGTTGCATACATCAATGCATTTTTGTTTTTAGGTTAAATGCCCAGAAGCGCTGCATCAAATTGTATGAAATGTAGTACAGTTGATAATGCGTCAGTGTTATAATAGAATGAAAAATGTTTTGCAATATCCTGTCAATTAATTACTACTTCGATCATTTTTGTAATTAGGGTGGCAGCTCAGATCGGTTTTACGTTTTCACCGCCAAGGAGCTCATTCTCGGCCATTAAGCCTCACCTGTATCGCATTATTTTCAATCACAGACCCAATTAATGAAAAGGACTCTATTCTCGCTCTCAGAGGACCTGTACTCAAATTACCAATTAACAAGTGGGGACTTGTCATCAACGATGACTTGTTTAAAATGACGATCGGTAGTGCTCAATATTTGGAATTCTTTGAGCTAACAAAAACTGTTAACTTGTCGCGGGTTGTGGCAATTTAACTGTAAAACAGATTGCTAATGGTTTGATTTGAACCTTTACAGTGTGCTTGTGACTGACAGTGGTAGATATCATTAAATAGTCAATTGAACACCTGGCCTTGTGATTGTGAATATGATATCTAAACGGAAATTTGCTACAGTGATGGATTTAATAAACCGCGCGCGCTTATACAGTCCACAATGCCTACTAGACGGTACTAAATTGGCAGGCGAACGCCATAGATTCGTGACCACATTTGATCGATTTCACGTTTTTCAACATTTTAGCGCAAATGTAATAAGGAGTAAAAGGAAAACTAGGTCACAATTTGTAGACAAAATGACTAGAGACGGAAAGTGATGTAAAACCATTTGTTCCCTCATTCGCATTACAAGAAATATAGCGCATATGCAATAGATTGGTCGGCAAAAGGAACAAATAAACGCTTTGTCAAGCTTATTTTGAAAATCAAGAAAAACGCATTGCTCTCAATAAAAAAATCTCCTAGAGTTTCGCTACAATCAAATGCTTTTCCGTCTGTATTTTTTATATAATCCTTTACTTATGCTCAGTCTTTTAAAATAAACTAGCACGTTATCATAAAATGTGAGTTCAATTTGAATTGTACAGATAGTCAGCTTGGTCTCGTGTCTAGTGCAACATATGACAACCATGGTGAAAATAATGTGATTAGAGCTGTACTTTTATTAGGCTATTTACATTAATGTGCCGTTAGATCAGAGTAAACAGGCTTCATTCACCGCAAATGTAGAACGTAGATGATGTAGCACATTTTCCATATTGTCATACTACACGAATATAGATAAATGAACTCATGTGTATGTCACTCCAGGATGAAACATGCAAATACCATCATTGATGTTTTATGTCATACGTCACTGGGTCGTATATTAGGGTCACGGTTACATGATTAAAAATAGCCATTTCTCTTGTGGCTAATTGAATGAAAATTGTGATTTGCTTAAATGTCAGATTGTACTTTACTGGGAAGTTATCGATGTGATCATGTCTGTATCCCCGAAGCCTTAGTATGTGATGGGATTAATGATTGTAGCAATGACGAGGCTTATTGTGGTGAGTCTGCATATTTGCATTCAAATAATTTTTGGTGTCCTGACTCGATATCTGTATCTAAAAAGGAGATCTTATCAAAATTTTGTCTCTGCCGTTAAAAAGACAAATTTTTTACAATAAAATGAAAAAATGAAATTAAATGAAATAAAACAAAAATAACATTTAATTGTATTCAAACATCAACATGTCAAACTGTTCAACAAATATACCTTAAGCAGCAGCAAAATGGTGTAAAAGATATCATATGCTCGATTATCACAATAAAAGTCTTTAAAAAATTAAAGTACACTATACGAAAAGGGATCAAGTATTAATGCTTGTTTGAGCGCATGAATGTGTATGTATGTATGTATGTATGTATGTATGTATGTATGTATGTATGTATGTATGTATGTATGTATGTATGTATGTATGTATGTATGTATGTATGTATGTATGTATGTATGTATGTATGTATGTATGTAATTTTTGTATGTGCGCGCGCATGTGTTCGTAATATATAGCCCACGTATTTGTTCAGTAAGCCTGTATGTATATGTACTGTTTCCATAGTTTTTAAAAAAGAGACAGTTGCTTACATTCCTCCCTATCTCAGTCTTTCTACTTTTTTCTGACCTCTTCTCTCTTGTTAATTGTATAAGGTGACAATTGCAAAGGATTCGGTTGTGACAGTGGAAAGTGCATCCATGAACATCGGCAGTGTGATAACCGGTTCGATTGTCCACTTGCTCGCGACGATAGAAGTGACGAGCAATGGTGTGGTAAGGCTAAACAGGTCCCCTTGTTTCGATGCACGCACCTACATTTGGAATCTGTATTTTTTTCCATCTTCCGGTGACATTTAGAAAATCGCGACATGTTCATGAAAAATCTGAAGGCGAATCGCGAAGGGGAGACACTGTAAATTAGGCTTCCAGGCAAGCCTTAATGAAGAAAATAGGAAAGCGCTTTGAATAGTATTCAGGAGAGTGTTCTTAAAAGAGTCAGTCAAAGGACAACCATAGAAGCAACAAGTAGAGCGCCGGAACACACTTTTGCTCCGCGCTTTCCTAACCTGACTGCTTGAATCCGATGTTTTCCACTATCCTTCATATTATCTTAGAGGGTAGCTTCAACATAGAATGTGAGCTGTTTTATAATAGCACAAAAAAGGTTGTATGTTTGGAAGAAATATCATGGGATCATAGAAGTTGATTAACAATCCGCTATTTAGAGTATTGCCTTTGTGTACAATAAATCTTCCTTCGGTCACATACTGTAGAAATAAGTGATCTATGATTTTGAATTTTAAACAGCTTTTGACTATCAATAAAAACAGTGATTTCTCGTTCCCCCCACAATCATTTCTTTCTTTAGTTCCATGCAATGCATCGTACGAATATCTATGTGATAACGGAGTATGCATTTCTGACTCTCGTGTTTGCGATTTACAAAATGATTGTGGTGACTGGAGTGACGAAATACAGGGTGGAAACAATTGCTGTAAGTAAATACCGCGTCTTTGTTTCCTATAATTAGATGTTTTCCTTTTTTGATAAAGCTTCTTGGGCTGTTATAAAAGTCAGTTCGAGGACAGGGAGCTCTCCAATCCAGGTTGTCCCTTAAGTCTGTCTTTATCATTTTCTCTATATTGCCATTCGATTAAAGTAGCCTCGCCTCTTTATCATCAGATTACCAGCAGGCTCCTAAGAAAATAATATGTTAAACGTTCCAATGTTATTTTCAGGAATCATGTTTGGGAATATTGATGTAGATCTTTATATAGCAAGTAGCATACATTTCTCGTTTCAGCATCATCTCCTGAACAATAAAACAAAACTGAGAAAAAAACAAACAAACAAAAAATAAACTAGGTGAAAACGAATTTAACATTGAGGGACCGTTGCCAAACGGGGCATTGGGGGCAATGTGATCATACATAGCATGCTTATACTTCTCTGTAAAATATTTTGAAATAGATTGCGAATCACACAGTATGAAATATTGTTTAAAACGAGTTTTGGCACTAACGCAGCTTGTTTTTGAATCGTAAAGGTTTGTTCAGTCCACGATGCATTATAAAGTAAAGAATATGTTTAATGTGGTAGAAAAATGTTTAATTCGAAACCATCGATTGTTTCTTTTTAAGTTTGAACGTTTGTTATTCATGTCCATGTATGACGCAATTACGAGAAGAACTAACAATCCTTTGCATGGTTAACTGAAACAATACATTCAATTCTAAAATGTCAGTTTGCCGTTAAAAAATCAGATTCACAACTGGTTACTGTATTGCATTACAGCTTGTGATTTTTTATGTGCAAATGGAGCCTGTGTCAGATCTTACCATGTTTGTGACACTTACAATGACTGTGGTGATTGGAGTGATGAAGCAAAGGGTGGCAACACTTGTGGTGAGTTAGCTGCTGCCTTACGAGTTGCAATTTATCAGTTCAGAGAAAAACGCAATGTGTTGTGTATTGTTGTTGTTATGATATAGGCAATCATAAACAGTTTACAAACCTGCAAGTCAATGGCCTAGTGCAAGAGTGATGTAACTTAAATTTTCAGCAATATGAAGACAAGATAAAAAAGACTTTGCCGTATACTTTAAACTTTCACAGTCACTGATTCAATTTTTTACTCACACATCTTAAACGTCAATGCATATACGGTAGTTTTAAGGCTGTCGAATAAATGATGCACCCTGAGAACTTTACAACATACGGAAGAAGCTAGCTTTTGACAGAAAAGTGAGCTCTACCCCTTTTACACTCTGTCGTCAAAATATTGTTTTTCAGTATACGAAGATTGTACTGATGGGTTTCAATGTGACAGTGGGGAGTGTCTGTGGTATTGGCCAGATGCCAGATGTGACGGGTACCGAGGCTGTAGGGATTGGAGCGATGAAATGAACTGTGAAAGTAAGTCTTATGTATTTTAGTAAAGATGCTTACAATAACTTAAGGAAGATTAAACATAAGATCCACCATTAATTTATCACTATGTTAATAGTTAGGGTTGTTGGTTGCATTGCACAGAAGACTTTAGTGTAAAAGCATATAATATTTGTGTCTTTCTCAGAGTCCATCGAAGCTGCATTGTTCAAGTTGTAGTTTTCTCATCGTATGGTGCTGTTACTTTGACTTTTTATTTAGATTGTAACGCCACCTACGGCAAATTCGAATGTGACAACGGATTATGCATTGATGACTGGTATTTGTGCAATGGGCGGTTAGATTGTGGAGATGATGATGTATCTGACGAAAATAGCTGTGGTAAATATCCATCAAGTTACACATCAAACGATTCGGAGAATTCTACAATCATAAGTGTGTCTCGAGAGTATTTATAACAGCCTGACAATATGATTTGCTTACTTTAATGAAATTGCATTTCATTGCTAAAACTTTGAATCAAATTCTATTTTTGAGTATTTTTCACCAACGTTTACGTTTGGTTGCGATAGATCTTCTTCACGTATAATTAATTTGTATGTAAAGATTTTGACTATCCGTACTGCCCTTGTAACGCAACGAAAACTTCGCTTTTTGAAAGATTGCAATGGAAAGTTTCAATGCGAAAATGGCGTTTGTGTGGACAACTACCGAGTATGTGATGGTTCTGACAACTGTGGGGATAATTCTGATGAAATGTATTGCAGTGAGTAATAATTACACTATAAATAGTAAATATGTGACGCTTGTTTCCTGCAGCACAGATTCGAAAATAGGTTAAGGTATATCATAAAATTTTTTGTACTTTTTGACTGAAAAATTGAAAATTCACCCATTGTTACATGCAAAGAAGTGTTTAGGACTGGGGCATAAAAGAGTTCTTATGTCCTGGTCACCGTTTTTCTCGGCCTAACGTCACTTATGTGTTATGCTCCATCCTTAGGAAAACTTGTAAATATTTGGTATGTAAATATACTACAAACATGACAAAAGCGTTTACTTCATCAGCTATTCTTTACATTTTTGCTCTTCAATATGGCAGTATTTTTAAAATTATCGATGTTATGACTTTGCTATGAATGCAAAACGCGTGTTATGAGATATTGAATTATACACAAAAATATTTTCTCGGAAAGTAATTTCAAACGATGTATCTCTACAGAATGTACAACGGATAGTTTCAACTGTGAAAACGGTTTTTGTGTTCCACCTCAAGCTGTCTGTGATAATTACGATCACTGTGGAGACGCAAGTGACGAAAGGCATTGTGATAGTAAGTATGTACACTTTTACTGCATGACAAAGCTACATGGCTTAATTTTTGTGACAATTAACTACTTCGGATATTTGATAATAGTATCATACAGTTTAAGGCTTTTATAGGCCTTTAGTAGACTACCTTCGCTTAGCGGATTACTATCTCACTGAAATTTTATATGTTGGTTATTTCAACCTGAATTAGCCTCGATTATAATTGTTTCTGCTTTCACTCTAAATATTTTGATTAACGGAATCAAAAGTTCAAGCTTTCGGAGCACACCGACTAAAGCAATAAAACATCCTCATTTTGTTTGCACGTATAATAATAAACATTATCTACAAATATCCAATAAACTTTTAGAAGTGATCCCGTACATTCCTAATACGTGTCTGATAGAATCTCTCTCAACTCAATTAATATTTTATGTAGTGTGCAAAAGTTACATGTTCTTGGATTTCTCTTTAAATTAAGATTGTAATGCTGCTGAGTTCCGGTGCGACAATGGTATGTGTATTGAAAATGTCCAGAGATGCAATGGATATCAGGATTGTTCTGATTACAGTGATGAGATTGGTTGCAGTGAGTAATAGTAAAACTAAAACGTCCATCTACATTAAGTTGTTATTAAAATAAGAAACAAATGGAAAAATGAAGAAATAAAGTAATTGTTAGTTATTTACTTGCTTATTCAAATTATCGATTAAATAATTAAATTCATCGTTTAATGTTCATATCGTAAAAATAATTATATGGGTTTACGAAAGATGGCATAACCTTCAGTGATAACTCTTGATAGAAGATGAAGTGCCTCGGTCATACAGCTTTGAAATTACAACTTACTTGATAATTTTTGTTGATGCTTCAATTTTCTACCCGTGTTGATTGTCTCGCAATACTAGAGTGTGATAAAGAAGGGCAGTTCCTCTGCAAGAATGGAGTTTGCGCTGATTCCAGATATGACCGTTGTGACAAATGGCGGCGTGATCTTAATGGACACTGTTCAGACTTCAGCGATATGATTGGCTGTGAGAGTGGTAAGGCATTTAACTGATTTCAAAATTATAATATTCAAAGCCTAAAAACTTCACTCAATAACATAGCCTATTAGGATTTGGATGCGAGATATCTTTTTGCGGCTATATTATTCAGCGAAGGTTGTCATCGGGTGGGTGGAAGGGTCAGCTCAAACCTGGCCATTCCGCGGTCTAAAATCTTATCTTTATGCCGGAAAATGCCAAGAGAGTTTGACCGGTTAAGAAGGGCTTGACTACGCAGTTTCTGCGTAGTGAAGCTTCATTACGTATTCATGGTAACCCCTGGCCAGCTGTCAATAACTTTGGGGGCTTTGTATTTTGGCCTGCTTTGCATATGCGTCGTTGGACACGACCTGCCAATCACCCAGGTAGTCAATTAAACTATTAATTGACTGTTTACCGACCCAATTAACACTATCCAGCAGTATCAGTCATATTTTAATCGCGTGGCCCAGGTGGGCACAACGTAGGAACGCGTGTATTTCTATGTGTACGTTTCACTTGTGGTGTTGTTTGTACCATCGTGTGTTTGAAGTCCTTGTTTCACCTACAGCATTACCTTCAAGGTGACAGGCTTACTATTAATGTTCAGTATCATTGCACCGAGTTCTGCCCACGGTGAAAACCACCTGTTTTGCCTACTAATTACTGCCCGTCGCTGCCCGTCCTGAATGTAGCCTACCTATAGCTACAGTAATCACATAAATCATTTATCAGTTTTGATATATACTCCTAAATTGTAAGTTTGATCAAAATCGAGACCACATTCAAGGGCTATGCAGACTGTCCATGTACGCACACAGTGACAAGAAGGCGGCAAACACCTACTCACCAAGCACATCGAATCGGCGAAAAGAAGCATAAAAAAGCTAGGCTCATCGCCAAAACAAACGCGCCAAGCGCTAACAAAAACCCATACCAAGCGGCCCTTTTCAGGGCCACCAAATACTCCAAAAAGGGAACTACCAAAAAATACGATAAAAATGACATACAACACACAAACACTTAAAAGAAATAACAAAAATCGTACACATAACAAACAACTGAAACACAACATTAAATACAAAATAAACAATCACAGTAACGTAACAGAAAACATGGCCGTGGAAATAAATCAGCTATTTCCAAGAAAAGCCGACAACAACATGAAATTGAACAAACAACCTATCATCGCTCAAACTATGAAACTCCGAAAAATAGTACTAGGCAAAAGCCTTAAAATTCATTCGGACACCAACAAAACCAAACAGATAAAACCACCTCAGGATTTCAACAAATAAAGTCGTATAATGTGACTACGCTACATCGTGAGACACAAACAATCGCAACAACACCAATTCAAAGAAAAGTCAAATTGGACTCCACGAACAACAAAAAAACAAAAACTTGAAAGCTATCTGAAGCTTCTAAACTCGCACTTCTAGAGATACCCTTTCAAACAAGGAAACAAAACATGTCGCGTGCCAAAAGAATCGCGATAAACCAGCTTGCAAACATTGGACAAATTTTGGGAAAATAACCCTTCGACAAGGGTCGGTTTTTCGTTATTGTCAACACAAACGATTACGTACTCGAATGCGAAAGGCAATAACGTAACACTCAGTATTATACACAACAAGCCAGAACAAACAGTAAACAAAGTAAACGAACTATTAATTAAAATGTACGAGAACAAGCACATCAACCAGGATACTTGTAAGTATCTTGATCCAATAAACATAAAATCCGTACCCCGCAGTGGTACTTATTGCCTAAAAATTCAAAAACCTCCGCAAAAATCTAAAAGACACACCAGTCAAAACAAAATTTACCGAAGTAAAGAAATATAGAACAAACAAACCGAACCACCAAACGGACTCACAACGTGACCAAAATTAATATACTTGCCTCGCTAATCGGAAAGCAAGACCACTAAAATGCATTAAAATAAATTTTCACAAACACAAACTAAGGAAAGAATCTACACTGCGACTGATGAGAACCCACACTCGGGTTTCGAAACGCAAGCGTCAAAGGGCGACTCTATCAACTTTTGTAACAACCACAGTCCCTCCACAAACATAGGTCCGGCTGCGTCTCGCCATAAGCTTTCCCCACACAAACAAAACATTACCGTACACACTAATCCAAACTTCTCTACAAATATCCAAAGCGAAACAAACATTTCATTAACACAAACAATCGGATAAGAATGTAGGAACACATTTTCGAAACGAATCAAACACAAACTCGACACAAAAACATTTAGGATAGTTAGGTGGGGAGCCTGTTTCACATTTTTTACATCTCGCTATACTGTCTATGATTCTAAAAATAAAGTCATCTGCCACTTTTTCTGTATACGCGGTTTGCAAAACTCATCTCTTCAATCGAAAGTCGGGCGATTTCATGGTTCTTTGGGGCACTTAAGTGTACGTCGAGCTTAAGGAATGTAGTTACATTCGCGATGTTTTATTCGAAAATTATTTATTCCTTCAAGGGCAAATGCTTATAATTTATGCTGTTGGAAATACTGGCCGCTCATAAACAAGACAATAAACTCAATATATGTGCATCTTTACTTATATTGTCAAAGTACCAACGACACCCATAAAAAACCAAATGGTTCAGTCCAGGTATTTGCAACTCTGCCATCCGACTGGTCAACAGGAAATCAACCATAGGTGTCTTTTGGCACGCGTATACGCCAGTCACCTAGGCGACGGTAATCTGCACCACTTATCACCATCGGGAAGGTACTCCTCCCCATATACCACTGGTGATCCCACCCTCAGGGCACTGCGTCATTCGACCAAGCATTGTTATTGTAATTTCCTGCATAAAATTAACAGCGAGGTCAACCGGTCAAACTCTCTTGGCATTTTCTCTCATGTTACACCTTTAAGCGTTCACACTGGTTTTCTTTCCTCTCCGACGTTATCGTGTGAGATACAAAACTATTGTCTTGGACTAATTTATATCTCATGAACATTAATTATATGCGTAGTGATATCACTCAGTTATTCGGTTTTGAATATTATATTTAGAGCCTCGTAACTTCCCTCAATAATATAGCTTGTAAGAATTGGAATGCGAGGTATTTTTCCCTCACTCTGTCTGTAGATCAATTATGAAACTATTAAAAGTTTGCGCTAGGTTGTACCTGTCCACGGATTGCCCCAAAAGACATCCAGCTATAGTTTTCTTTCAGTCGTCAATCAGTTTCCACAGGATGCTCATACTCCCATTGCTTAGCATCTGTTGAGATGAAAATTGTGCAATTTTTACAGCCATCCAGGGATTTTACAGGGCGAAAAAAGCTTCAAGGGATGTGCACTTCCGGACAGTGCCAAGCGAAAGCCAGGCCGCCTAAAAAGGCGAAGACAGTCAGGAGCCCCCCGTCCAAGAGTACTATGGCGGTGGACAGTGGATTTGCTAGGAAAGTATCAGCTAGATAGCGGCCTTACATTTGCTTGCACAAACTGTATTCCCAGTTCGTGACTAGTACGAAAACTTGCAGTATACTTTTCAAATTTTATTTATTTCCTTATTTTAAAAAAATACCCATTTCCAGATAGTTTAATTTTTCTACCTTATTTTCCATTTTGATTTGTTACAACTACATTTTACAAAACTTTTATTGTTGACAATATGCGGCTCTATTGGGTCGCATGCCTCGGTTCACAGCCTTATTCACTAGCCATGTGGCCCTCCTTTCATATCCATACCATTTTACTGATTGTATGAGCATCGCTTGCCAGTCGGTATGTTGATAGCGAGCGATCCCGAACATTCTGAAGAAAATTCCTCGCTTTTACGTCTATTTCTTCCCCTCTTTGGTTCCCTGCAAGTGATATCGATTTTTCTGAATAGGTTCTGAACTCGTTGCTCTAAAATTGGGAAAGACTTAATGCACTGGCCATTAGTGCTAATGCTTCCGACGATCTGCTGCGCATTGCCTCTATCAACCAGATGAGTTGATGACATGTGCCAGGTCCATACAATTTGGAGGGACGCCCGTCCCTTCCATATTTGCGGAGTCTACCACTTGCAGTTTCCCAACCTTGCTTAGTAACTGTAGCAGTGCATCTCCTATTGGCAACTGTAAATAGAAGGACAATCTCTCTATAAATTTGCCATAAATGCCAGCAAGATATGTGCAACACATTGCACCCCTGCACTGCTAGTGCATTCATCACGTTTTACTTGCACCTCTACGTACAAAGTGTTGCACACCATACACAATCTTGTTCGTACCTCAGCGTATATATCTCTGTCTATAAGCCCCCTCGCTCAAATCAACTATAGAGGCTCATTGCTCATCCCGACACTTTCAAAAAACAAAACGAAAAGAAAAGCAGAGAGAGAGAGAGAGAGAGAGAGAGAGAGAGAGAGAGAGAGAGAGAGAGAGAGAGAGAGAGAGAGGAGAGAGAGAGAGAGAGAGAGAGAGAGAGAGCCGGATGGCTCAAGAAAAGACTGAGCTAAGGGCAAGGCAATCCAAATTCAACTCCAAAAGCCAACAGTCAAACAGATGTGCCCGAAGTTGGAAGCGACAAATTAAACACTTAGCGTATAAAGACATTTGGCATTACACATTTTGAGATTTCAGTTACAAGGGATCACCTGAGAATATTTTTCACGTTGTTATGGTTTGGTTGGCACACTTTGTAAAGGCAGAGTCTCTACCGCTGAGAGAGCGGCGTAGCTTGTGTACTCTAGTGAATATTCATTATGTGCGTAGTGATTCGGTTTTGAATACCTAAACTTGTATAGCGACAAAATCTGCTGCATGAAAGGACAAACAGCTAGAAGTATGTTTAGTTTAAAGAAAAATCAGTTTGGTTAGCAATGATTGGATACAAGCGATGTCATTGTACAGCAAGTACAGTGTAAATAATTACAATCTTGATCGTGAGCTTATTATGTGGAATTACCTGACAGGTGATGGCTGCAGAAAATGATGAGTTATGTGCCATGGGTCGCACTATTCGACAGAACTTCAAAAGAATATTGACAGCATTTCACAAGAGGTATAGCCATTAAGTGATGCTGTGATAAATATGTGCGTACGTAAGGAAAAGAGGTCAATGGTTACGTTCCAAAAGTAGTGATAAATTATTTTTGTGGTAGGAGTTAGGAGCTTGGAAATCTGCCAAAATATTGTACTGGATTGATTATTTTACTTTTAGCAGCAACATGATAAGGCTACAGGTAAGGTAATGGCTATCACAAGTTGGTGTTTATATCAGTTACTGAACAGTAAACCGGATTTATCACGTCTGTTTGTTGTTTTCATTATTTGATGCTGATTGACTCAGCGGCCTGAAAAGGTAAAAAACCTTGACTGCGCTCTCTTCGCTTTCCAAACCAACTAACTTTTCGTCGTGAAAAAACGAAAACGGTAGCAATGTACGTTTATCACCTTCCTTCTTCCATCAACATGTCAAATTTAACGCCCTTTGCCTTTTTACGTTATTATGTTCTGATATTTCACGAGGTTCCAATATTTTTGCAAAGTCAAAGAGCTGTTCAGCTGATGTATAGTAGCATTGTCTTTTGAGGATTTGCTTATCGACAGAATAACTTCCTTAAGATGATTTATACGCTTATGGAAAATAAATATAAGTGTATCGGTGCATATAATTTTTGTGAAATTCACGTATGATCTGTCAGTATCAAATGACAAGCCAAAACATTCTTTGTTTCAGACTGCACAGATGAATCACACTTTCAGTGTGACAATGGAGAATGCATCGCTTCGTTTTTCCATTGTGACGGCTATCGACATTGTAATGACAGAAGTGACGAAAAGAACTGCAACAGTAAGTGCTCTGACCTACATCGATAAATCATGTTCATTCAACTCCTGAAAGACCCACAAACAAAGAGAAAATCTTACCATTTAAAGATAATCTATGTATTCTATGTATCTATCGCATTTTGTATTGAAGAAAATAATGTAATCAAATACAATCGAACCATTAGGAAAGGAGTTACTTTATAGATTTAACGCGTTGAGAATTTTCATCAATGTTTGTACGACTTCGACTCGGAGTACAGAACAGAAGAATCGGACCTTAATCGCCGCATGCTACAGCAGAGGAAAATTGACAAGATTATATATTATAGCCCAAACACGGGACTATGTGCCCGGGGGCAGGTGACCATTTGCCCGAGGGTACATAGTTCCTTGTTTGGGCTATAATGTTTTAATTACATGCCTCTCATACACAGTTTCATACTCAAAATATTTAGATTTATCAGCAAATGATAATCCAATGCTTTATTTCCATCTCAGACGAAAATCTGTTAACAATGGAACATTTTCATCATCAAATAGCGCAATGATATATTTAAACTAATGTCATGCGGTTTATCAATTTTTTTTTTCTGCAAAAATTTCCAAAACCAGATTTCCTGTGCAAAACACGAAATTTCGACATTTTTACATCAAAAAGTTGTCAAGTTGAAAATAGTTCCGGTTCACTTTCAGTCCAATGATGACCATGTGGCCCGCGACGTCATCGACGAGTTACCATTGAATCCTATAATGATAAACGAGGCATGTAATAAACTGTTATATACGATTTGATACCTTATGAAAGAATATATTAACCTTGGTGACTCACCTTTGTTAATGCTGGAATGCTATCCTTGTTTTTCACCTTCCTATTTAAGATCCGAACGGTGAGTTGTATGGTTGTACCAATGGTTACTTCATATCATCTAACTTCGTGTGCGATGGATATAATGACTGTGGTGACTGGACTGATGAACATAATTGCAGTAAGTACAATGTTTATCTCTGAAAAGTTAATTGCGACTACTAAATGAGACCTAAGACTGAAAAAATACGGTGATTTAAAATTGTACCTACCATATGACTGTACTCATATACACAGTATATTAATGCCGACCGTCGGACAGTGGTGGAAGGATACCATACAGTGATTATGCATGTTTTATCTCGTCAATTGTTAAAAGGGAATTAAATGCATGACTCTGCAACACCCTTTTCTAGTCCTGTCATTGGAGCTTACATTTCGAGCCAGAACTCTATTTCCGCTCCATACATAAGTAAAGCTAATGACGACCACGCTGGGAGAGGGTGATATTAAGGAATCGTGGGTGACGATATCATTAGCATAAATTGATTAAGACTGAAAGTGATGAAGACACGAGAAACACCATCGCACCTACAGTGCCATCGTCGATAACAGTCGTGAAACATTAAATTGAATAGCCTGGTAGCAGGTCCGGATCCAAAATACGCAGCTTTGCATATGTAAAGTGACGAACCAATTGAAACTCAAACAATAAAAATAGCCCGTTGGCACTTCTTCAGATGTGAGCAAGTTGGTTAAAATTCAAATTAATAAATTGTTGTTTCTCTTAAGATGCTCAGAAACTGTAATTTTGTCTGAGAGCTACACGACCGACTCTTGATGTTACTGTCAATCATTCCTCTCCGTTGCTATAAAATTTTTGGTTTACAACGACACTGTTAACCTAACTTAAGTGTGTCCTGTTAACCTACGCAAAAGGACAACACATATTTTCATGTCTTCTACACTTTAATCAACATTCCAAAAACTACAACACTTTCTAATTATAAGAGATCACAAGCTATCACCCACTGACACTCTTTCAACTTATGTTGCCATTACCCTATTAATAAAGTACATGGACCTTCCCTGGGTATACTGTTTTGTTGTGCTCGTAACCTTATAATATAGAGTACGATTTACCATTGACGAAGCACTTACATTGCTGAAGAACAACCGTTAAGCGTAATAGTGAGCTTTTCTTACCCGTTTTAAGTATGCAGCTTAAAGTTCTTTTCCTGTGAGAAAATCGAACAGTAACTTAATTTATTGCTTTACTTTTTGCCAAGCCTGTGATCCATACGAGCATTTCCGCTGTGATAATGGTCACTGCATTCCGTTACGTTTGGTGTGTAATGACGTCAATGATTGTGGAGATGCAAGTGATGAATTAAACTGCCGTAAGTACTTGCAATTTAAAATTATTATTAGTATTGTGCAGGGCCGGGTTTTGTTTTTGATTTAGAAGCATTCCTACCACACCAGACAGAAAAGCAAAAATAGCAAATTGTAGTTCACGTTCAGTTTTTTTTCAAAAAACACCTTAATGCACCAACAATCCGAAAGTTTGATGTTCAACATATTCCATAATCTGCGGGATTGGGGAGACTGAATTGTATGGTTGTAGAAGCGTGGGCGATTGTACGGGTACACTACGTAGAAAAGAAAATTTCCATTTTTATTTCTCACCTATGCCATCATAAATTGTTAAGACATGCATATGCAATCACAATAGTATCAATGGAGGAGTAAAATGATTTGGTTATATTATTGCATGATGGACATTTGGTTTACTTGCGTCCACAGCGTGCGAATTTAACTGTACGAGTGGAGAGTGTATACCGGAATACTTGGTATGTGATGGTCATAACCAATGCAGTGATGGAAGCGACGAAGAGGATTGCGAAGCAAGTAGGTTGTTGAATCTTTAAGGTTTAGAGAAGAGTAAAAATATATGGTGCTGAATAGTCTATCTTTTGACTAATTGGAAAACTTAAACTTCAAGAATTGCGTATACTCTTTTGTCAAAAATGAGCGAAAATTATAAAAAATATTGTTATGGGAAAAAGAGAAACAAAGCTTGAACAACAAGTACAGATTTACTGAAGATATTGAATTAGCTCTAATATTAAAATACTGATCATTTAGTGTAAATTTGAAATCTGCATGAATTATCCATAGATGATAATAATGAAAATACTACATCTAAAAATCAGTCGTAAAATCGCTTTAAACTTCGCACTATGTTCAAAACGGAAGACAGCACACAAGATAATCATAGTAAAGCCACTAGAAGTGGAGTTACGAAAAACAGGCGTTTTTGATTTCAATACCTTTTTAATGTTCATAAACCTACACTCATTTAAGGCACAAACATTTCACAAACGGTCGTATCAGTCATTCGAAGCTTTACCTGTCAGAAGTATGCTCGTCAGAGTAAGATAATATATTTAAACTCTTTTAATTCATTTAATTGTACAAATACTGCCTGGAAAACATTGAACTATTTTATGTACTCAGAATTAAATGTGATCTACTGTGAAGAGGATCGCATGCGTCTCACTGTAATGAAGCGATGGCTTCTTGACTTACTTCGACTGGAGGATGCAGAAGCCGAGGATTTCCATTTAAGAGATGAAAACTGTACCGGTTTCGAAGAGAAAGGATTATTTACCTTTCAGACGTACCTTTACGAATGCGAAACCTCTTCGAAGGCAAGTAAAAGTTTTGAATCACCAGCAGCGTAACAAATGAATGTCGTACATTATATTTATTTGCCAAATCCCTTTTCCCGGATCACCACAAATATCTTAAATAATTTTGAAACTATATTCTCTCACCCTTCACTTTTTTCTGGATCGTCAAAAATATCCAACAACCCATTTTTATTTACAACAGCGCTAACTCCCCCTCCTTGTTTTAATGACAAAAACGATTCTCTTTAATTCGAATCTACCACTACAATAATATCCCCCTGTTTTTACTTACTCAAGCGATTTTTTTATGGATGTCCCCACTTCGTTTTACCGATACCCTAGTTTTTTTTCTGGATATACCCACCTCTTTTATTAACCCCCAGCGATTTTTCTCCACCTACACTGTAAAGTGAAGTGTTCAAGGATAGAACACCAATTAAACGCCTTTTTGTAACACTTTTTGAACGCGTCCAGACGTTCAGAAATTTAACACTACGTGTTCAACCAACGTTCAATGTTTGAACACACGTGTGCAGATTTTGAAGACTATGTGTTCATCAGACATTATATTGAACACATTGGTGTTCCAAATCTGAACACGCGTTGCACATGAAATGTGTTCAAAAAATTGAACGCATTTACGCGTTCAAAGGGCTGTAACACTTTTTGAACGCATGGACGCCGTTCAACGAAACAGGTGTTAAAGGCTAGAACACATGATGCGCACTTGTTGAACATCTTTAATTTTGGGCGTTCAGGGGGTGTTCAAGCCTGGAAATAACAAAACGGATCACTGATATTCAGTAAAATTATTTTATTTTAAATACACAAAAATTCCATGAGTAAAATACAATTTTTTAGTGTAAAATGGGAAAATAAACATGGCCACTTTGTAAAGTTTGTCAGAGGAAAAACTTCAACGGTGTTAACACCTTCATATCGAACTTGGAAAAAAGTTATTCAAGGCTTCTCTGATGCATATGGTACATAGTTGTCCACACTAAAGTAAACACAACATGTCAAGTTGTCACAGTAAGACACAACACGCAGAAAGTGAGTAAAGGGGTCCTTGGCAGTGTAAAACATATTTCCTTGTCCAACAAAGTCCTTCATGAACGAAAAGGTTTGTTTGTTTGTAGTATCTTTAAATAAACCCTGAAATAAATCGGTGACATTTCAAAACTCTTCTTCTCAGAAAGTAAAAAGACATTAACTAATTTGACTTCATTTCATAAGTTTGTTGTGTGTGTCAATAAGCATTTGCTGTTGAGCCTGAAAATTTCAGTCAATACTAAAATTCACTTTTTAAAGAAAACTGCAGTCTGAAACCAATGGCAAAACCTAAATGCTAGCCATTTCAATACCAATATAGCAACACAACAAGCGACTTAGACCTCGAAAGAGCTCACGGTATTATGTATAGGATCTCTGAGAGCTCACTTGAGGATAGCCTCACCAAAAATGGGGAAATAGCTGCAAAAATACACGATTGAAGATTTCACCATGAATTCGACATATCAAATTAAGATCATCCCAAAGAACATGTGTAGCAAATATTAAAGCTATCAGACTGGTAATTTTTAAAATACAAACTTTTTGACCGAAAATGGTAAAAATTGCTCCCCCCCCAAAAAAAAAATTGCAGATTTCATCACATTCTGATTATTTTTTATCTTAAAATGTCTGAAATGTCTTTTATGCCTCAAAAATACAAATTTACATATTTCTGCGTAATTTGAACAATCTGAAAAAAAGCTATCCGCAGAGACTAAATATCAAAGCTGTTTATTAGCAATTTTGAAGAAGATTTTAAAGATTTTTTTACCAAAAACGACAAAAATTGCCAAGAAAACATTTGAATATTTCATCACAACTAGTACAAATTTGACGAAGGTCATTCTAAGGGACATGTTTACCAAATATTGAAGACGTCGAACCACCAGTAAAGGAGAAGAAGATTTTTGCCAGAAAATAGCAAAATTAGCCTCAAAAATACAAATTTGCGTATTTCATCATAACTTGAACATACATGATTAGGGTAATCCCTGGGAAACTGTACTCCAAATACAAAGGAACCGTACTGGCCGTCTTGAAGGAAAAGCTTGGGATGTAAAAATTTGAGGACGATGCCACACATTCACCTATTAGATAAGCTCTGCGTCGCTAACAGCAAAGCTAAAAAACAGTAACAAATCGAGAACAAAAGACGTGTTGATCTACAATACAAAATAATCTAAGATTTGGTAGCAGGCTATGATCAACTAAATGTTACTGGAGCACAAGCCTTCAAAGACGTGAAGTCTTCTTCATCAGGATGCAAGGGTGGAATGAAGAATAGTAGTATAAAGCGACAGAAAATTTAGAGTGAAAATTTCACAGAATTCAGAAATTCAGAGTGTACATTTTTCACTCTGAATTTTCCGTCGCTTTCTGCTTTAATTCTTCATTCCAACCTTGCGTCTGATAAGGGATACTACACGTATTTGAAAGCTTATTCTCCAGTAATAGCGTTCTACCAAAGCTTCGATAAATTCAGAACAAAAATACAGAAACTTATCAAAATTCAGTTACTGACCCTCGAAAATTTAAATCTACATTAGAGATGAACTCAGGTTCTCAAGCTTGTTTCTAGACAGCTACCTGTACACTCATCTTCTTCATTATTTGTACCACCAGCATTATCTGTACAACAACTCTTCATTATCTGTAGGCCTACAACAACTCTTCGATTTTTAGTTAAATCCAACTTTTTACACCCTGAAAAAATGTATCAATAGGTAATATGGCGACATGAGACTTTAAATGAAAGACAAGGTGGCACTTATCTTTAAGGAAAAGGGGTGACTTTGGTATACAGAGCCTCTTTTCGATACTGTTACAAAATATTGGGTTCTACTTGTCATCAACTGATGAAAAGTAAAAAAAAAAGCCAGCTCTCTTATGCTGAAGCAATAG
Organism: Ptychodera flava; assembly: GCF_041260155.1. Classification (NCBI taxonomy): domain Eukaryota; kingdom Metazoa; phylum Hemichordata; class Enteropneusta; family Ptychoderidae; genus Ptychodera; species Ptychodera flava. The sequence continues at coordinate 12,787,644 of NC_091937.1, forward strand.
AGTATACACTCTGCGATGTTAAACTAATGTTTTACATGCGATTACGCAGCGGTAATAATAAATAATAATAAAAATAGTTCTTATCAGCGCATTATACATAAAGTCTCTATGCGCTTTACAAAACAGGTAAAATACACATACATTAAACTTTAACAAAATAGTTCAGTATAAATACATTAAAAAAACCCACACACATTAAGAATCGGTAAAAAGAAAAGTTTTAAGCTGAGATTTAAAAGATCCAATTGATACAGCTGATCTAATTTTAAAAGGAATAGAATTCCATAATTTTGGACCTGCCACAGAGAAAGCCCGTTCACCATAAGTAGAGGTTGCAAAACGCGGAACAGTCAATGTAGCATTGTGGTTGGATCGCAAAATTCGTGACACCTTTTTCAAAGACAGAAGTTCAGTGATATACGATGGACATATATTGTTTAAAGCCTTGTAGACAGTAAGTAGAATTTTATAGTCAATGCGCTTCTTCACAGGCAACCAGTGGAGATCTCGTAATACAGGAGAGATATGATCATATTTCCTGCTCCTGACGACAAGTCTAGCGGCTGTATTCTGGACTCGTTGTAGTTTTTGCAACTCTTTGATTGGAAGCCCATACAGAACAGCATTGCAGTAGTCCAGTCTAGATGTAATGAACGCGTGGACGAGTTTTTCAGTGCTGGCATTGTCCAAGTATCGCCGAATTTGGCCAATTTTTCTGATTGCGAGAGATGCTGTTTTGCAGATGTAGTTTACATGGTTTGTCATTTTAAGTCCTGAATCAAGCATGACACCGAGGTCACGTGTAACTGATGATGCACTTACAGAGCTTTCACCAATGTTGATACATGGTATCGGAATTGTTTTGCTGAAGCGTGACGAAAAATGGATGATCTCAGTCTTGTTATCGTTCAGTTTAAGTTATTGGATGTATACCATACTCGCATTTCCTCAATACACGCTTCGATACTTAAAATTGTTGTTGCATGTTGTGATCGTTTCATAATCATATACACTTGGGAGTCATCCGCATACATCATACAGTTGATATTATGCTTGAAAATCAAGGGCTCTAAAGGTGATATGTAGATATTAAAGAGAATCGGCCCAAGCACTGATCCCTGCGGAACTCCAAATTCCAAAGTGTGACTGGTTGATTGGGCCCCTTCAATAAGTACATGGTGAACTCGGTTCTCTAAGTATGATTTAAACCACGAAAGAGCCAGGCCAGTTATACCGAAACGATACTGCAATCTGTTAAGTAAAATTTGATGATCTATGGTATCAAATGCCGCAGATAGGTCTAGAAGGATAAGGATGACTTCTTGCTGTCCATCGATAGCTCGAAGTATGTCGTTGTAAACACGAACAATTGCCGTTTCAGTACTATGGTGTTGACGATATGCAGATTGCATCTTTGTATACAGATTGTTGTCTTTCAGATGTCGATGAAGCTCAGCTGCAACTACTTTCTCAAGTACTTTGGCCACGAATGGTATATTAGAAATTGGGCGATAGTTCTTAAGTTCTTCTGTGCAAAGTTGGCGGTTTTTAATTATAGGTGTAACCAAGGCAGTTTTCAGTGAATGAGGAACACAACCATTAGCCAATGATGTGTTGATAATTTCTGTGATCAAGGGCAAGAGTGCCTCTACACACGATTTTACCATCCAGGTTGGTATTGGGTCTAGTTTACAGTGTTTATTTGGTGACTGCATGATGATCTTTCTAATAACATCTGAGGAAACCGGTGTAAATGTTGTCAGCTGTTGCTCTAGTGTACATGGAGAACTGTTGTCAATACTAGTCTCTTTCACCTGTTTATCAAGATCATGTCTCACCTTACGGATCTTATTGTCGAAGAAGTCAGCAAACTTATTTGCAAGTGTTTGAGGACAGTCAAAAGCTGGTAATAAGCTGCTCTCATTCGATGACAACAATTTGTCAATAATCTTAAATAAACGTTTCTGATCACAACTGGCAATCTTCTCAGAATGATATTTACACTTGGCTTGCTTGATCATTTCCTGATAGTCCTTACACTTGTCTTTGAACAACTGTTTATCTACCTCTAGTCCAGATGAAATCCATTTTCTTTCATATTGCCTTTTGTTTTGCTTGGCAGCACGGAGATTATCGTTATACCATGGAGCGTTAGGTCTAAGAGTAACTGTTTTTGTTTTCTTCGGTGCATGCTGATCAAGATAATCTTGCAGTGTATTATTGTAAAGGTCGATGAGGGATGACAACTCACTATTTAGGACTGCAGCAGCGGAATATGATGAAGAAATGTCTTTGCACATTTTATCAATGTCAATAGAATTGAGCTTCCGAAAACACATTTTTTGTTTGGTCGAGCAAACCAATGGTATGGCTAGATTACACGTTACAGCATCATGATCAGAAGGAAGACCTCGGTATATATCTGTGTGTGATACCAAGCTGTCAGTTTGTCGGGATATGATTACGTCTAGAGTGTGGCCGCAACGATGAGTAGGTTCAGTAATGTGTTGTTGAAGTCCTGATGATTCTAATAATTCCAGGAAAGAAGCAGCATCACGATCATTCGGAACGTCAAGATGAAAATTAAAATCACCGACAACTAACAGATGACCATTGGCAGTTACAAGAGTTTCAAGAAATTTAGAAAATTCGTTGAAAAAAATTAATGATGTTAATTTGTTCTTCTTTGAAGGTGGTGGTCGGTAGATTGTAATAAGACGAACTGCAGTTGATTTCGATGTTACTAAGAGTTCCATGTGTTCAAATGAGTTGAAATTAAAAGATGTCTTTTTCTTTTCAACTTTGAAGCCTTTCCGTAACAGAACACCAACTCCACCACCTTTAGACTTGCGAGGAATGTGATGTAAGTCATGGCCTGGCAGAGTATGTCGCAGCTCAGAGAGAGCATTATTGTCACCAGAGTCACCAGTCAGCCAAGTCTCGGTTAATGAAATAATGTCAAGGTGGTTGTCTATGACAAGGTCACATAGTGATGACACCTTCTGCCTCACAGCTCGTATGTTCCACAATGCAAATGAGATGTACAGAGGTTGATTTTTGCGTTTCTGAAGTGGAATGCTCACCATACTGCCTTGGTATTGTTGTGTATCTCATTGTCGGCCAATCAGATGTGAGATGTAGGCAGGAAGGCGATGAGAGATCCTAGCAGGAATCTGACGTTCTTTGTTCCTTCCTCCGGCACAGCCTCTCTTGGTTGGTCGAGTCCTGCATATATTAAATAGCTGTAGTCGATTCCAGGTGTTGGGATCAACCCTTGACAATGTTGGGCTATTGAGAACTGCTTTTCTAATGCTAAATAGCGCAAGTCTGCTGTAAGCTAATGAAGGCATGATGAAATCCAGGTGCTCTGATAATAATGAGAGTTACTCACAGAACAGTCTGCAAAAACCGCAAAATTGGTAAAACTGGAGAAATATAGAGAGTCAATCTCTTCTAGCAGGTCCTCTAGAGTCTCCAATACTTTAAAAATCCCGTAGAGTAAAATCCTTCAGGGAAACGTTCAGAAAAATAAGATAAATCGCAGGTAAAACAGGAGAGCTTGTCTGGTGCAGCGTGCAGCGCAACCATCAATCAAATACAATTTGCATCTGTAAAATAGCGGACGCTAGACGCGTCTTTACGCGTTCAAAATGTACATGTCGGTGTTCAAATTTGAACGGCTAGTGTTCATATTGTTAACACTAGTGTTCATATTATTAACAATGATGTTCTAAACCTGAACACGTAGTGTTAACAACTATCTCCTTCAAGTGTTCAAAAACTCAGCATCACAGAAATTTTACAATACTGTGAAACAATTAACAATCTTTTGTGTTTTTTACTTTACAATGGCTATATTAACTTTACTACTGCCTCGCTGTCCGGCATACGTACACGGACTACAATTGCTGAAAGCATGTTTTTTCTAAAAAAGGAAGTATAAATAATAATTTTACACATTTATTACGGGTTGAAATTTTGAAATTTTGAAAAGAAAATCAAAAAACCACTATGAACGTTTTAATTTTAACATCGGCGTGCAAGAGGCGTTCTACTTCTTAACACTTGGTGTTCAAGTTTGGTGCCTTTTCTTATCCCATGATGCATCAAAACGGAAGTTGCGACATTTTTCTTGTAAGCGCACGCTGAAGTCGTGATCGTGCAAGACCAGAAAGGGTAAGATTCTCTCCAAAATATTAAAAGGTATTGGATTTGAAGCATCTGTATTATTATCCTTCGAAATTAATTGTATTGTACTTTGAAAAAGCTTAACTACGTGAAGAAAACCGTTATTCCTTTCAGTGGCTGGTGGACCATACACTAGCTGTGAATACGCAGCATGCTAGCAGTGTTTTGGGCCATGGGGTATCGATCGCACTCGGGTCAAGGGTCATCACTGGAGCGATGACCCTTGACCCGAGCGCGATCGATATGCCACATTACCGCTGCGTAATCACAGCTAACACATGTCTTTTAGTAACCACAATCGCATGTAAATTTAAAACTTTAGTTAAACATCGAAGAATATTGTTTTAGCATATGAGAGTTGGCTTTGCTTTTACTTTTCATCAGTTGATGACACGAAGAGCCAATATTTTGTAACATTGACGAAGAGAGGCACTGTATACAAAAGTCACCCCTTTTCCTTAACCTAATAAGGCCAAATTGTCTTTCATTTGAAGTCTCATGTCGCCATATTATCTATTGTTGCATTATTTTCAGGATGTGAAAGTTGGATGAACGTGAAATCGAAGAGTTATTACAGAAGCTATTGGTACAGAAATTGAAGAATATGAGTGTACAGATATCTGTCTGGAAACAAGCTGGAGAACCTCAGTTCATCTCTGATGTAGATTTGAATTTTCGAGGGTTAGTAACTGAATTAATAAGTTTCTGTATTTTTGTTCTGAATTTATCTGAGCTATGTCCAGAACGCTATGATTAACTAAATGTTACTGGAGAATAAGCATTCAAATACTTGTAGTCGCCCTTATCAGATGCAATGATGGAATAAAGAATTAAAGCAGAAAGCCACAGAAAATTCACAGTAAAAAATTTACACTCTAAATTTCGGAATTTTCTGAAATTTCCACTCTGAATTTTCTGTCGCTTTCTCCTTCAAATCTTCATTGCACCCTGGCATCTGATGAAGGAGACTTCACGTCTTTGAAGGCTTATGCCAGTAACATTTAGTAGATCATAGCCTGCTACCAAATCTTTGATTATTTTATATTTTAGATCAAGACGTCTTTTGTTCTCGGTTTGTTACTGAATTTTAGCTTTGATGTTAAGGACGTAGACCTTATATCATAGGTGAATGTGTGGCATCATCCTCAAATGTTTACATCCCAAGCGTTTTTCTTCAAAACGGCCAGTACATTTCATTTAATATTTGGAGTACAGGTTTCCGGGGATTTTCCTAATCATATATGTACAAGTTATGATGAAATACACAAAATTGTATTTTTGAGACATTAAAGACATTTCAGACGTTTTAAGACATAAGGAATTATCAAAATGTGATATATTCAAGTAAGCCAAATTTTTAGCTTTTTCAAACAGATGTTTTCGTACGTTTTGCAAGTATGAACATATAACGTAGTCCACAATAAATAAAACCTGTTTTGTCACTACTTTGTTCATATTATTGAAAACGATCTACAGTGTTTATGGGGATTTTTTTTGTTTATGTTTTGATAGGAAGGTTTAATTAGCGTTGGTGTTTTCCTCTGACAAACTTTACAAAGTGGCCGTATGGCCACTTTGTAAAGTTGTCAGAGGAAAACACCAACGGTGTTTATGTGCCCAATTGACACTAAATAATTGTATTTTACTAAAGGAATTTTTGTGTATTTTAAATAAAATAATTTTACTGGATATAAGTGGTCTGTTTTGTTATTTCCAGGCTTGAACACCCCATGAACGCGCAAAATTAAAGGTGTTCAACAAGTGCATATCATGTGTTCTAACCTTTAACACACTTATCGTTGAACGGCGTCCATGCGTTCAAAAAGTGTTACAGCCCTTTGAACGCGTAAGTGCGTTCAATTTTTGAACGCATTTCATGTGCAACGTGTGTTCAGATATGGAACACATGGTGTTCAATATAATGTCTGATGAACACGAAGTGTTCAAAATCTGCACACGTGTGTTAAAAAATTGAACATTGGTTGAACACGTAGTGTTAAATTTCTGAACGTCTAGACGCGTTCAAAAAGTGTTACAAAAGGCGTTTAATTGGTGTTCTATCCTTGAACACTTAACTTTACAGTGTACCATAGTACCCTCGCCCTTTTTGTTTACCCCTGGCGATTTCTTTTTATCTTTGATGACCCCGCCCTTCGTTTTTTAACCCCAGCGACATTTTTTTGGATCCTCAAAATATTTAAAATAATTTTGAAACAATCGGCGCGCCGTAGATGTGTGAAATGATAGCGATTATGTAAGTGCGAATGCTCCATGCATGAAATCTACAGCAGTGTGGAGTGGTCACAGTCAGAAAAATTGCAACAACTTAGTTCGGTTATTGAACCGTTCTTTTTGGAGAGTGGGGATTTGGCCGAGTGGTTCTATCTGTTGCTTCTCCGCTAGGTGACTGGTTGCCGTAGATTGGGAGTTCGAACCCTATTAAAAACAACGTGTTTGAAACACATTACGTATCTCTGCATTCCAAATTTCGGGAAAACATTTATACGACTCGCCGACGAGGTAGTCATAATTCTTTCACACTTTGACGTCATAATTCACAGGAACTTACAGACAACAAAACAATTTCTTATGACAACGTAGTCTACTCATCAAGAGGGATAGAAGTGTTAGAGATGATTTGTTCGTATCCAACAGAATATGAAGTAGCCCCCATCCACGTTATTTTAAATCCATGGTAAGTTCAATGCTTATATCTACAAATGTTGCAAGCTACGTTTCGTGTGGAGTTGTAGCGAGGGATTACATAATCATGATCATAATTAGAAATAAGATACATTAACTTTCAAATGTAATCAATTTGTGCGAAACGAGTATTTCCACTAAACATTACATGGCCACTCATATACAGCGAAAACAGAGTCAGCGTGGACTCTTTCTTGTGCCGCGCGACAAAATACACGCAACCACTGACGTTGTACACAGAAAACACACAGACAATGTAGCAAATGTCATGAAATCTTTTTCTTTTGAAAAGGCGTGCAGGCTTTACCAGGACCTACTTTGTTAAACGTGTTGACTTCATCATGGATGTGTAAGACAAATATATCCATGTCTTGAACAAAAGAATTGAAAAAATATAGATTTCAATATTATCGATGATTTTATCCAACTCAAAAACTGAAGAAAGGGTTTTCCGTCTTTAGGAAGAACAACTGACGCTAAAAGCGGATAGCGTCAATAGAAAAACACACTACGGCCCCGACCCTCGCACGGATAGTGGCTAATGGGGGTAGAGGTGTCGGTCAAACAGTCGACGGTGTGCTCGCTGTCGTCGGAATTTCATCTGGACGTTTAGACGTACGGTGATGAAGGTGGCATCGAATAATTTAGATAAGGTGTATAATACTGGCATTTCGATGGCAGCAATCTATATTGATCTGTTTGATGCGGTGTTTGTACAGTTGAAACTGTCCCAACTTCGCTGAAGCTAACACCTCGATTGACCGAGGAAGTTGTGTATATGTAGACGCAGGAAACGTGATACCGCGCCGCTCAAGCTCTTTCTGTACATAATTTACCGTATTTTTCGTTTTATTCTCAACTCGTCATGAGGAACTTTTTGTAACAATGAGAATACAAATGGAATCTTTTGTTTGATTTGTGGTATTGATTGAATAGGCGGTGTGCCTTTCATGACCTTTAGCTTGGATGTTCTGTCTGAAAAAAAAAAAACGTCTGTGACTGCGTTTATTTTTTTGGCCGCACAAGCTGACTCCGTTTTCGCTGTAAAAGTAATCGAGAAGAAAGAATTTTCAGGACTCGAGAAAGCAAACTCGTGCATACTTTAAACATGTTCACGTAGTATTTTTATTTCCAGTTCCCCAAAAGTTCCATTCTTAGGTTTCGGAACGTTTGTTGTGGAGGGCACACTGTACAAGGATGAAAGCTTTGACGAACTGTTGGATCCGGAAGAGGATTTTCCCGTTATGATATGCAACGATGTTTATCTTTACATCGGCATCGCTGTAAAAAGTGAAGACAAATCATTGGAATTGTTTTTGGAAGACTGTTTTGCAACTGAGAGCCACGATCCCCATGCCATAGCAACGAGATTCCCGATGATAACGAATGGGTCAGTTGCAATGTTTCTATCCAAAGTCACTAATGCAATTTTCACTCACTTTATAAATCCATGCGTTAGTCTTTATTTCTCTTTTTTGATCAATCGATCGGTCCGTCTATCTGTTTGTCTGCCCTTCCGTCAGTCTGTCTGCGTGTCCATACCTACCTACCAACCTACCTAGACCTACTACCTACCTACTTACCTACCGACCTACCTACCTATCTACCTACCTAAGTGCCTGCCTGCCTATCTACTTACCTACCTATCTATCTATCTATCTATCTATCTATCTATCTATCTATCTATCTATCTATCTATCTATCTATCTATCTATCTATCTATCTATCTATCTATCTATCTATCTATCTATCTATCCATCCATCCATCCATCCATCCATCCATCCATCCATCCATCCACCCACCCACCCACCCACCCACCCACCCACCCATCTATCTATCTATCTATCTATCTATCTATCTATCTATCTATCTATCTATCTATCTATCTATCTATCTATCTATCTATCTATCTATCTATCTATCTATCTATCTATCTATCTATCTATCTATCTATCCATCCGTCCGGCCTGCCTGCATGCATGCCTGGCTGTTCATTCGTCTGTCAGTAAGTCAGTTTGTCTGTCTGTCTTGCTGCGTATCTGTCTGTCTGTGTACATACGTAAATTCATATCTGTACTTTTAACAGTCTACATTCATTTCGGAACACAAAAAAGGACGAGATCGATATCATAATCGGTGTATAAAGCAAAACCTATGTCACTCTGTATAGTAAAATTAATGTAAACTAAATACCCATACACACTCTTTGAGAAATTACTTGATGTTTAACCTTTTAAGTGGTTTTTATTGCATATCCTCTACTGTACAGTTGCCTTGAAGACACGACTACGGAGTTTGACGTGAGTCCGACCAATGATCTTGAGAAGCACTACGAATGGGACGCCTACTATGCTGTGAATAGGGATGATGTTGGACCGAACGAAGATGTTGACCTGTACATCCACTGTGCTGCTGTGATTTGTAAGAAGAACCAACAGGAGACACGATGTGAACAAGTAACCATCAACAATAAATTACAGAGAGCATGACATAATGTTCGCAAAGCAGATATGTATTTGTTTAATTATAGAACAATATGATATTAAAATGCATGACTTTTCAATAGGCCTGTGAATTACTAACTTTCTGAATATTCGTAAAGTAGCAATAGTTGAATTAAGTGTAAGAATGGTCTAAGTCGTTATTGTACGCCTTTATACTAATAATACAGATATAAAATTTGAATTTACAGGAAATGGTAGACAATAATAAAACCTACATGAATGGGAACTTGATTTACAATGCGAGATACATTGTTGAATATGATTGATATTGCTTGATAAACATATATACATGTGTACCTTCATCAGTTTGGTAATATCATAATTGGTAAGAGTTTAGGGTTAGAAGTTCATCCACAGACAGGTGCATGATATGCAGTGATTTTTACATTGATAAAGTTACCATATTTATTCATCAGTTCATAATATCTGGAATGACTGTGTTCAAAGTACTCGCAGAACTGGTAGTTGCATGGATGGAAATGACTTTGATATAAATAGGATATACATTACACTAGATATCAAAAGTCTAACTCAAGTCATTTTGTTACCTTTTAGGGATGTCAGAATTCCCGAAATAAGAGAAGTGTAGTTTCTGGCAGTAATTCGTATATCACCCATGGTCCTTTCAGGAAATCGTCTAGTGAAAGGTAAATTATATACTTTATTTATTGAAATAATATGAACACTTGCGACCCAAAAAACACAGTCAATGTCTGGAACATCGAATCATCTGTCTGCATCAGTTATAATACCGATAAAAAGATTTTCATATTGTTTATGTACATTGTTTTTTATTATGTTTTTATTTTATTTTACACAGATGTCGTGTTTAAGACGTAGACGCCTTCCTTTTGGACGCGACGACGGAATCTTCCGCTTATGAAGAATCAAAACATACCCGTGTAATATCTGATCCTGAAAACCTTTAATCAGTGCCTAGATTTATTCGAAAATAGCTAGTTCCGGTTTACATTAATTATAGCTTTTTCATGGTTCTGCATAACGATTCGGTAGTTGAAATGCTTCCATAAGAAATTAAAGAATAAATGTTGCTGCTAAATATATTGCCTGTCTTCGTTTATTGTATTGCGTTGTGCTAATATTCGTTATATCTTTGTATTTTGAGAACCCTGGAGAGTGAACGCCTTATCATTATTAGTACAGGTTGTGTAATATAAATTATGGTGCATCAGGTGATTTCTCGACTGTTTCATCTCGTCATGCAGTGACACAAAATTATTCATTTCACTTTGAAGTGTGCCTGGGCAAACCAAAAGCGTTATAGTTCGTAATCAACATTGCAAATTCTTTGGACGTCACGTTACTGCAAAGTGGTCAGACGATAGAAAACGATCTCAATAGATGTACTTACAATAGTCTAACCGGTATTAGATTTTTTCACAGAATCAACGGCAACACGTTTCAAGCACTTCTAATATTCAAGACAAGATATGTTCCAATTCATTCCTCCAAGTGACTACTCTTTCTGCTACCAGTTTTTAAAATTTGTTTTGTTCGCGAACTTCGAACAAAATCAGCTGCAAGCAGTTCCGCACTGCAATTTCCAGAGCCTCAACAATCACGAGTTCTTATCGATTGTCAAATATATAGAAAAGCATTTTAGACACATTATGCTCCTTTAACATTTGAACGTCACTGTTAAGAAAGTTGACGAATTACTTGACTAAGCTTTTCAATTGGCTGTGAGGATTTGTAATGCCACTTTACATACGCCGCATCTAGATTTCGGACTAACAGGAAACCCTAATTTGTTTTACGTTTGTTTAGGTGGTTTAACGTGAGATGTTTTTAGCTACTGATCTGACAATCAGATATAACCTTCCAATGCGCTGCAGATTGCCAGATCGAACTTGTTGTGCAATTACTCTAAAACATGACGTTCAGTTGATCTTACCGCATGTGTCACTGAATGTTCTAGCATCTCCTTAACGAAAGCCTTGCGCTGCAATTTATTTCACAGCATGAGAAGTTACTCATATGCAATCTTCTAAATATGAGGGCGTCGTGACCTGTTATAAGTTGAATGCAGTTTACCGTTGAAATTTAATGGTTCGTTAAAACATTTTTATATTTTTTCGCCGCTTAGTTGTACGGCAAAGAAAAATCAGAAGGGCACTTTATAAATACTTGCCTTAGACTATCTTTTACATTAAATCTTTATTGCAGTTTTAAATGGTAAGACATTATATTATGTTGTAACTAACGGGTGATTGCATGGGCTAGCAGTCTATTCTTTGTTTTTTTCTTTTTACATACCAAACTTCATGCATACATAAATACTATTACGGCGTCCACAGCAACAACTGTCACCCTGTCAATTCAGCTAGAGTCTGAGTCAGTGACTAGAAACCTTGACCATTACCCTGCTCTATATGAAGGCCAGAGTTCAAGAAAGTTGTTGAACCTTGTTTATTGCAGCTGTTTCTTTCATATTTACTATCCTTAACCTCGCTAAAACCTTACAACACCAACATGAGTGGGCAACGGAAAATTGTAAAGAGTCAATCATACCTCTTGTAATTTGTTAATGACCCTGAGGTCGATGAGAAATTCGTACAATGATATCATTCAGGAAAACAGTCACTCTTAGATTCATACATATACGTATACTAGCTGTTAAGACGTTCACCCTTCCTGATGTTAATTCTGTCATCTATGACAGTTTGAAATCATAATACAATCATAGTTTACGAGACCTTGCGTTTGCATTTTACACTCTGGCAATTTTACGTGAGAAACAGTAAATGTTTACGGCAGCTGAACTATTAAATCTTAAGAAAGCGTGTAGATCGATACGACATCTGTACGTCCACGGCTATTATTAGCAGTTAGAGAAAATTAGTGACATCGTTGATGTTGTCGATCATGTAAAGGGGAAAACAACGAATCAGGCTACCTCGTAAATTACGTCAATGATTCACTCCATCTAACCTTCGCCCGAGAGTCAGTTTAGTCGGAGTAAAAAATAAGCACTGATGGAATATCTTCGTCGATTGTACGAAGGGCTGTTTGTCACATTTCTTACGTTGGACTTGATCAGTAAGTGTGGTTTGTGTCACTGTGTGTGATAATTGTCTGTGGTCATTTCTATCAGAGTGGTTTTCCAGTTAATATTTTGTTCGGTTAAATGTATACTATTCACTCAAGGTATATATCTATCACACGTACGGACACATCAATGGATGATCCACCTTGTTGATTTCGTCCTAAGTATTTAAGTGACGTTAAACTATTGCTTTGATAAAACCCGCATTAGACTAGCACGAAGTCTGAAAGTCTATTATGTATCTAAAGCTATGCGATGGCAAGGCAATACCCCTTAAGGTTATGATAAACTGAGACCCTTGCTTGGTGATTTTTAAGGAGTTACTTCAATAATATGCAAGAAAAATAATAGTTCACTCTGTTGAAAATAACGCTGACTACATTTTATATGTATATGGAATATGTAATATATGTCTTTCAGTAGGCTACAAAGAAAAAAGTGCTCTGAGTTACAATTGTATTGTTCGCAACTTGACAAAGCAACATTAAGGTAGAATGCGCCTCGGGGACACATATTTTGACACATTTTCACAACTCTTTTCTGATCTACCACCCATAGGGCTCATTTTAAAGCTCTTGGAGTTGGTAAAATGTACACCCAAAATCGAAAATTGTATTTTTCACCATAGAGTTAATAGAGGGATGGCGGTCATTTTGAATTTCAAATATCGGTAAATGTTAAGTAATTTGCACGGTGACCCCTGATTTTCATTCTAGATTTGGTCAGAAAATGATTGAAAGATTCCTCGAGGAAAGTTGAGCAAAAGTTTAAGTCTCTCACTTTCTGGGCGCATATTACTTTTTAAAGCATCCACTCTAAATTTATTCGCAGCCTCTAAAAGGTGCATCGTTACAGAGTGTAATTTTGAACATGGCTTCTGTGACTTTATCCAAGAAAGTCACGACGGCTTTAATTGGAGATTAAACGAGGGAAGCACGCCCTCGGGCGCCTCTGGACCAAAGAGTGATCACACGTACGGAGAGGCTGGAGGAGGTAAGATCATTGTCGCCGAATACTCTTTTACTGTTATGATGGCGGATCAAACATTGATAGCTGACGTTCAATCGCTAACTATGCGATATACATCCGAAGGTTTCGTCGAGGAGAATTAAGTTGGATACAGAATATCCTTCACTAAACATCATAGGCCTACCTTTTTACATCAAAGATCTCATAGCATGCTCAAAAAAAATCAATGAATAATTTGAGCATTGACATTCTGGAACGACGTTACAAGCGCAATAAGTCTTTAAGCTGTATCGCAAAACTAGTTGATTGTCCCGATAAAACTTTCAATTGGGAACACCAAAATAATTAATGTCAACAAGAATGAATACCGAAAACAGGACACGAAATATGAGGGAAGAGAATTGCCTCCAAATATTTCAAGGTAGTTCGTGCCTCAAAATTGAAAGACATACTTTTTCAAAACTTTCCTGTCGAAATTAAGCATACAAGTCAGCAGACTCCGTTACGGTATAAAATTTGGTACCTACATGCAGAGAAACAAATTACCCACTTCTCACTGGCACTTGAAATTCAAAATGGCCGCTATCCATGTGTAAACTCTTTTGGACAATCTGTCCCCTTGCGAGGCGTATTATACATGAAAATCACTCAGACTTTAATATTTCAACTCTCCTTGCAGGTACGTACGCTTACATTGAAGCTTCTCGACCACGAAGAAAAGGAGAAAAAGCCAGGCTTTTGAGTCCAGTTTATTCAGTGAAGGAAGGACACAAACGCTATTTAAGATTGACGTTCTATAATCACATGCATGGAACTGCTATGGGTAAGCTTTGTTGTACCACAGCTACTCTACGCAAAGTGAGGGTAAAGTAACAGTTACTGAAAATTGCCGTGAACATCACAAGTACAGAAATTTGCGAGAAATTTGCGAGAAATGGACACTTTCTCGCTGTATTTCGAGAAGTAAGCGAGAATACATACTTTCTTGCGATCAAGCTGCGAGGACTGCGAGAAATTGAATCCTCGCAATCAATCAGTGAGAACTATGTTTTCTCGCTCTGCATGTGCGAGAAATTGTGAAATTTTTGAAATGCTTACACAGAAGAATACAATTTCTCGCAGAAGCAGAGCGAGAAAACAAATTTCTCGCTGATTGATTGCGAGAATTTAGTTTCTCGCAGATGCTGAGCGAGAAAAACACAGTTCTCGCCAGCTGATTGCGAGAAAATTAAATTCTCGCTAAGTTATTGCGAGAAAGTATGTATTCTCGCTTACTTCTCGCTAAAAGCGAGAAAGTGTCCATTTCTCGCAAATTTCTCGCAAATTTCTGTACTAGTGAATGTATACGATATTTCAGCGGGCTTTGAGCTTTCTTGTCTTTCTCGAAATTATAGATTGCAACCGGCAATTTTATGATTCGACAAAGCAGAAAACATAGTGTAAAACTACATTAGACGATAACAACTGCGACACCACATGGCAGATTACATCAAATATTCCACAGGCGACCGATCACAGTGATTCGTTGTTGATACTCACAGTTACGTATTACACCCCTTTAAAATTAAAATCCATTCACTCATTGCCGACTCTACTTTGATTATGAAATCACTATTAAGTTCTTCCATATGCAAATTCGATTTTCTATTCAGAGTTTAGATTTCAATAAAAGGTAGTTAAAAAGTCTTTTGGTTTAGGACAACAAATGATACTATAAATTCAAGTGAAGAATACGTGTTACCAGGTGTTTCTTGTGATCGAGAGGGTTGTGGTAAGGCTGATACAATATGATACGAACAATCCCTAATCAGTGTGTCACCATTCCTGACACGTGTCAGTGTATCTTAAACTCTACAGTTCCGCTTACAGACTGTATAGATGCCCGGACGTTTTCCAGCCCAGGCGCCATTCCTATCAAAAGGAAACGAACGTAAATTCAGGTCAAAAGAAATTACGGCTTCCAATTTCTGTACGCGTTTCTCTACAGCCAAGCATCAGTCTTTGCAAGGCTAAAGGTTGTTTGCTTTATCATCGTCAATCCACGAAGGTAGCTAAATTTATTCTGTAAAACTGACCACAACGGAAATAATTAATTTCTGTCATTTCATCAGGTCGGATGAATGTTTATATTCGTGACGTAAAGGGTGAGGTGGAAGAACTGATATGGAGTAAAGAGGGCAGACCGATGTTCACATACGGAAACCACTGGTTAAAGGTTGTGTTAAATGCTTACGTGACAAAGTCATTTCGGGTGAGTTGCGTTTAATAATAAGGAACATGTATTTGATATATAATATGTATTTTCAGTCATGCGAACATTCATACGCAAATGGGAACGATAACAAATTGTGACGTTGACAGGAAAGCTAGAGAGTACAACTGTTGCATATAAACGTACATTTTGAATACTTTCTTGGTTCATATTCTGTAAACCACTATGACAGAAGAGGGGGTTTTCAATGTGGTAGGGTCACATGTCGATTGGATCCGAATTTAGAGTCCTGAAGTAATAGTAGCTTTAAAATGTATTCATAGTGTGACAATGAGACTAAATTATTCTTTTAGGTCATTTTGGAAGGGGTAATCGGTTCAGGCTTCCTCGGTGATATGGCAATTGATGACTTCATCATTGCAAGTAAGGAATACAAGTGCAGTGGAATAACGGCAGAAGTACAACCGTCAACGCATGGAATACCTGCTTCGCCAAACCTGAGCATAGATTCGAGAGCCGTCAGTTACGTCACCAACCAAGGCGTTTACTCATCAGCTGATATAACCACTCGGCGCCAAGTTATCTTAACGTTTACTTCACCGCCAATGATAAGTACCCCAAAATATGACACAACATCCGTTGATGACGTATACCAATCAACACATTCGGGCGATATCCAATTAGAAGAACAGACAACACCCAGGCAGTCGTCCCGTGGGTGTTTAACATCAAAACGAACTGAAACAATGTTGTATTGTGTCCTTTGGTGGGAACTTGTTATGTTGCTATTGGTTTAATACAATTCGCCACAAGAAGGCAGCGCATTTCTCGTAGGATTATGACTTTGTCATCTATAAAATCCTTGTCCTTGCTCGTAGCACCAACAAACCCGCATTAAGACTTGTACTGTTCAAATTTATATAACAAACCAACCGAAAGACAAGCGTGGGTGACATCTTGACACCAAGTTTTCGTCACGATTAGAGATTTAAAGCCGGAGCCTCCCTTTAAAAGGGAGCGAAGCTATGGCGGCTTTCATTTTGTAAGTGGACATCAAACAGGCAACGAGCGGGCACACGTTCCGGAGAATGCCACTTTACAGTTTTTTTCCGGCCGCAAATACGCTGACAGACTGCCAAGTGGTCAGCGCGAAGCTACTGGTGATCGAACTCCATGGTTATATTCCAATTCTAACACGACTGGAAGACGATTTTTAGGAAATTCGAGCGTTGGTGGTGGGTAATCAATGACCGTTGGCTATTTGAACCGACCGTCAATCAAACACTTGTATAAACTCTGTTTGCGGGATTAGCAAAAGCACAGTCCCTCTATGTGGCAAAAGGTAACAAAAAGATCAGTTTGTGTAATTAATGTTATAGAAATCAAAATTTTACTGGCCAGGTATTTGACCGACAGGAGAACTCCACTTATGCGAAAAACTGGGATTTAAATTTGCTGCTTTAAGTGCTTTTCAAAATGCGCTGACTAGCCAACAAAATGCATAATTGTCAACCAACTTCAAAAAATTAAAGGGGCCATTATTGAATGAAATTTGTCATTTATAGCCGATCGCTCTTCCTATAGATTAACTCTGCCTCGATTGTATACGTGTTACGACGTATACATAATAGCCGAATGGACACTCCGATTACTTTAGCGGTGAAAATTCCAGGTGAAAATTGCCCCGGCGAATATATTCTATTAACTTGAAAGCTGATCAACTAATGTTCTTGCAAAAGTTTTCGCACTCTTGTGTCGCCCGGAGCTTTACTGCCTGTTATAGAAAACCAGTGACCCCTGAATGTCAGGTTAGTGAATGCGTTTAGGGACACTCAGATACATGATGTAAATCAAGTCGCTGAAAGAATCACTATACATGACGATCTCATGTAATCGTCCCTTGATACACATTGAGTTCGTGTACAGGAACAATATCTTTCTGCGCTGAAAAATAGTATCGTAATTAGATTTATTTCAAGTATAATCGGTAATTATGAACATTCTTATTTTTACCATGTACTATCTACATCATGACAACTTTTGCCATACAAATTCTGCGAGAGCTTTTGCCAGCTTAATGAGTTAGTGGGTGTGTGTGTCAATATGTACGCACTGATAACAATGAATTTAAATCTGACGCCTTAACCAAGCATGGCCAGTGATTGGACAGAAACGCCGTTGCACTTATCACGAACACCCCCACCAAGTGTAACATTTTGTTCATCGGGTCCTAAACGCTTTTTTTAGTGCAACTTCAGACGTGAGCTGAGCACAGTCACCGAAGTTTTCTAGACAAAGCATAAAGAAAATTTTCACTAGAGCTTGTCGCATGAATATGCTTTCTCAAAGAAGCAGGTCCTTAGTCAAGATTTCAAAACTTCAGCACTTGATGCTGACCGAATGTGACTAGAAAGTCTATTCATCTGTGCAGTCGTAGCTCTCGTTTTCCCCGGACGAATATGGATTTGCAACGGAAACCCCCAGTTTTTTCGTCGCAAAGTAGGCGAGCAATGGCTGCTGCTACAGCGACATATGAGAAAGAACGATCAACATAATTTGAGTCTTGTTGGTTGAGTTTTAGGAGAAACTTCGTCTTTTGAACGGAGAGATCTGAATTTGGTTTATGAAATCGAACTGTTTAGTGTATACACAGTCCACCATAACAGACTGGTCTGTAACAGTGTAATACTGTCAGTAAAATTGTCTCTGGTTTATTTGAAGAGAATGGAGAAAATTGAGACATGATTCTTGAAGTTGACCGGCAATGTTAGCAGTGAGTTGAGTTTTCTGTTTGTCTGTGATTTAATATAGTTAATAAGTCAGTATATCAAAATTAGACTACAATATATCGAAATTGGACCATATATATATATATATATATATATATATATATATATATATATATATATATATATATGAAATTGGACCACATATATATATATATATATATATATATATATATATATATATATATATATATATATATATATATATATATATATATATATATATTTCTTTTCATTTTCGACCAAAATGGTGACTTTTGTAGTTTACAGATAGAGGGACTGTGACTGGACCATTGCTTCATGTCATACTGTCGTACCGATCGACACGATCGCAAGCGTAGCACTTGTCGCTGACGTGTAATGCATGCCATTAAATGTCAGCTTAGAGCGTACGGGGGGGGGGGGGCACGCGAGCGCGTTCATGTATGGCCGTAGCTTGAGGGTCTGTGGGGCTTAAATACTCGAAATTACCGTGTGTCGCAACGCATTTCTTTTCATTTTCGACCAAAATGGTGACTTTTGTAGTTTACAAAATAACATGCACTTTTAATAGTTTGCTAGTATCCGTTTCAACTCAACGGACAATGGACACATCGTTTGGTGTCGCCGTTCTAAACTATCGAAAAATCCATCCTTCTGGACTGACCAGGTGGGAGTTCAGAGAAATACTTAGAAGAGCCAAGTGTAGAATTTGGGACCTGGAGGAGATAATTTGTTTGCGTTTCTGCCAGCCTTATCCGAAGCATTCTTTGTTGTTTATCGCCCTCGTTCACGCTGAATATTCATAGACGTGGGCACTATCCGGTTCTCGGGGCCTGAACCGGATAGTGCCCACGTCAAAATTTGTATGGCCAAAAGCTTGAATGATCGAGATTATCGTAATACAAACAAGTTTAATTGTCTAGCAACAGTTTATCTGCTATGGACAAAATCGGAATCGACCGAAACCGCGTGTTCAGCTTATCTCATTTTGAAAAATTCAGTGTCAGCTTTACGTGAATAATGACAACAACTGACGCAGAGATAAAAAACAGTATGCCGACCTACAAAGACTAGAAATTTTGATAAATTTTAATTTTGTTGTTCGACAAAAAAATCATAAGGTGAGTGTGACAAGGTAAATGAAAGGAAGTAAGACTGATTTAGGATGACTTGAAACCAATTTCCAAAAAGTTATAATAAAAATACAATAGATAATGAAGCATAAGTGTTTTATTGTCCCCAGTTCAAAATTCAACTTGAAGTCAGGCCAATATGATATGAACTGAATTTTGATCCATGAAGATTAGCAGAATCCAGAAGATTAGCATAAGAAATGGCACTTGACTCATTGATTGCTTTATTACAGGGCAGTTTGAATTGTAATTTTGCATTATCTATTACTTTCAAGAAATCAAAGGTAGGAGAAACCGCCAAGGTCAAGAGCTTTTCTTCTGAAAGCACCGTTGTATCTGTGTTAACGAAATCACGGGGATTTTTCCATCATTAAGATATTGCTGCTATAGGTCTTACTAGCTTACAGGCCATGTCTTTTATTATGGTGTTAAATATTACCGTTACAATAAAAAGAATGATTACTCTGACGGACAGATTTCTGTGTTCTTCTAATATTAAAATGCATTTTATATTATATTTCTCCTCTCGATTGTGTTCATTTACTAAAAATCTGCTATGAACAAATTAAAACAGAATCGGCCGAAACCATGAGTTGTCATTGTGAAAATTTCAGCTACATTTAAGCAGTACATGAATGATGATATGCATGAATATGCTTTGCGTGAATATGCAAAACATTGCTTTGGCAAACTATTCGCTGTTTCGGCAGAGCATAGCGTTTCCGTTATTTAACCGGTGGATTTGTAGTTTCATTGAGTTCTTATGATTAATTCTTTTCTGGAAAAAATCCCAAAAACCGACAAACAAACACCCCCAAAAAGCTAAGAAGTTTGCAGAATTTTACGCAAAATTTTGCAGAAGTTATATATCACTTTGAACATCCTCCAATGATCTTATAGTTGTTACCTTATACGGTTTATATAAAACAATTGACTGAAGTCTATTGGGTCTCTATTCAATTGAAAGCGTAAAATGCAGCCAATGATATCTACCAGGCGTGAGTGGGTTGGTCCAAATTTTAAATACCAGGCATTTCAATACGATGCATTATTCACTGACATATCCTCTGGAGATGTGTCCTGACTGTATGGCATTACTTCTGTAAAGTTTCTTTGATCACATAATCCGTTTTGTAACGAAGAAGAGCACTACCGATTCAGTTTAGTTTTTTGCACTAAGAAGAATTTCAAGCCATCAAGAGGTAAGACTTGATGCCACTTAAATTCCCAATAACTCAACATTTGTAGCAGCGTTGGAACTTCAAATGTGGCTTCCTTTCCTAGATCAGCATTTATAGTAGTATTTAAACTCAGTAAGTTAGTGGTAAGACTATCCAAATACGTGGCCTTTATGGAAGAAATGATTTTTGTCGTACAAAAGACCTTGGTAATAGAGATTACCGTACTGTAAAGCTATATCATAAATTCATTTTCCTTCATGCATAAAGTGGCCTAATATATAATCCAGTACTAGAGTTGCCATTTGCTGCTTGCGACACTTCAAATGGCATAGAAAGTAAATTTATGACATGTTTAACGTATAGGATAAGCCCGAGTACGAGGGCTCTTTGGTATATAAAGTCCAACCCAACGATAAAATGTCGAGGCCGCAGGCCGAGACATTTTATCTTAGGGTTGGACTTTGACCGGTTGACCTCGCTGTTAATTTTATGCAGAAAATTACAATAACAATGCTTGGTCGAATGACGCAGTGCCTTTAGGGTGGGATCGCCAGTGGTATAGGGGGAGGAGTACCTTCCCGATGGTGATAAGTTGTGCAGATTACCGTAGCCTAAGTGACTGGCGTATGCGCGTGCCAAAAGACACCTATGGTTGATTTCCTGTTGACCAGTCGAATGGCAGAGTTGCGAATACCTGGACTGAACCATTTGTTTTTTTTGTGGTGTCGGTGGTACTTTGACAAAAACCGACCCTTGTCGAAGGGTTACTTCCCTGAAATTTGTCCATTGTTTGCAAGCTGGTTTATCGCGATTCTTTTGGCACGCGACATGTTTTGTTTCCTTGTTTGAAAGGGTATCTCTAGAAGTGCGAGTTTAGCAGCTTCAGATAGCTTTCAAGTTTTTGTTTTTGTTTTGTTGTTCCTGGAGTCCAATTTGACTTTTCTTTGAATCGGAGTTGCGATTGTTTGTGTCTCACGATGTAGCGTAGTCACATTATACGACTTTATTTGTTGAAATCCTGAGGTGGATTTATTCTGTTTGGTTTTGTTGGCGTGCCGAATGAATTTAAGGCTTTGCCTAGTACTATTTTCGGAGTTTCATAGTTTGAGCGATGATAGGTTGTTGTTGAATTTCATGTTGTTGTCGGCTTTTCTTTGGAAATAGCTGAATTATTTCCACGGCCATGTTTTCTGTTACGTTACGGTGATTGTTTATTTTGTATTTAATAATGTGTTTCAGTTGTTTGTTATGTGTACGATTTTTGTTATTTCTTTTAAGTGTTTGTGTGTTCTATGTCATTTTATGGGTTTTTTTGGTAGTTCTCTTTTTGGAGTATTTGAAAAGGGCCGCTTGGTATGGGTTTTTGTTAGCGCTTGGCGCGTTGGTTTTGGCGATGAGCCTAGTTTTTTATGCTTCTTTTCGCCGATTCGATGTGCTTGGTGAGTAGGTGTTTGCCGCCTTCTTGTCACTTTGTGTGCGTACATGGACACTCTGCTTAGCCCTTGAATGTGGTCTCGTTTTTGATCAAACTTACAATTTAGGAGTATATATCAAAACTGATAAATGATTTATGTGATTTCTGTAGCTATAGGTAGGCTACATTCAGGACGGGCAGCTACGGGCAGTAATTAGTAGGCAACACAGGTGGTTTTCACCGTGGGCAGAACTTGCTGCAATGATACTGAACATTAATAGTAAGCCTGTCACCTTGAAGGTAATGCTGTCGGTGAAACAAGGACTTCAAACGCACGATTGTTCAAAAACAACACCACAAGTGAAACGTACACATAGAAACACACGCGTTCCTAGGTTGTGCCCACCGGGCCACGCGATTAAAATATGACTGATACTGCTGGATAGTATTAATTGGGTCGGTAAACAGTCAATTAACTATTTATTAATAGTTTAATTGACTACCTGGGTGATTGGCAGGTCGTGTCCAACGACGCATATGCAAAGCAGGCCAAAAGACAAAAGCCCCCAAAGATATTGACAGCTGGCCAGGGGTCACCATGAATATGTAATGACGCTTCACTACGCAGAAACTGCGTAGTCAAGCCCTTCTTAAACCGGTCAAATCCTCTTGGCATTTTCCCTCATGAAATTCCAGGTGAAAATTGCCCTGGCAAATATTTTCTATTAATTTGAAAGCTGACCAACTAATGTTGTTGCAAAAGTTTTCGCACTCTTGTGTCGCCCGGAGCTTTACTGCCTGTTATAGAAAACCAGTGACCCCTGAATGTCAGGTTAGTGAATGCGTTTTGGGACACTCAGATCCATGATGTAAATTGAGTCGCTGAAAGAATCACTATACATGACGATCTCATGTAATCGTCCCTTGATACACATTGAGTTCGTGTACAGGAACAATATCTTTCTGCGCTGAAAAATAGTATCGTAATTAGATTTATTTCAAGTATAATCGGTAATTATGAACATTCTTATTTTTACCGTGTACTATCTACATCGAGATTATCGTAAGACAAACATGTTTAATTGTCCAGCAACAGTTTATCTGCTATGGACAAAATCAGAATCGACCGAAACCGCAAGTTCAGCTTATCTCATTTTGAAAAATTCAGTGTCAGCTTGACGTGAATAATGACAACAACTGACGCAGAGATAATAAACAGTATGCCGACCTACAAAGACTAGAAATTTTGATAAATTTTAATTTTGTTGTTCGACAAAAAAATTATGAAGTGAGTGTGACTAGATAAATGAAAGGAAGTAAGACTGATTTAGGATGACTTGAAACCACTTTGCAAAAAAATTATAATAAAAATACAATAGATAAATGAAGCATAAGTGTTTTATTGTCTCCAGTTAAAAATTCAACTTGATGTCAGGCCAACATGATATGGACTGAATTTTGATCCAGGAAGATTGGTAGAATCCAGAAGATTAGCATAAGAAATGGCACTTGACTCATTGATTGCCTTATTACGGGACAGTTTGAATTGTAATTTTGCATTATCTAACTTAACTATCAAGAAACCGCAAAAGTCAAGAGCTTTTCTTCTGAAAGCACCGTTGTATCTGTGTTAACGAAATCACGGGGATTTTTCCATCATTAAGATATTGCTGCTATAAGTCTTACTAGCTTACAGACCATGTCTTCTTATTATGGTGTTAAATATTATCGTTACAATAAAAAGAATGATTACTCTGACGGACAGATTTCTGTGTTCTTCTAATATTAAAATGCATTTTATATTATATTTCTCCTCTCGATTGTGTTCATTTACTAAAAATCTGCTATGAACAAATTAAAACAGAATCGGCCGAAACCATGAGTTGTCATTGTGAAAATTTCAGCTACATTTAAGCAGTACATGAATGATGATATGCATGAATATGCTTTGCGTGGATATGCAAAACATTGCTTTGGCAAACTTTTCGCTGTTTCGGCAGAGCATAGCGTTTCCGTTATTTAACCGGTGGATTTGTAGTTTCATTGAGTTCTTATGATTAATTCTTTTAGAAAAAATCCCAAAAACCGACAAACAAACACCCCCCAAAAAGCTGAGAAGTTTGCAGAATTTTTACGCAAAATTTTGCAGAAGTTATATATCACTTTTAACATCCTCCCATGATCTCATAGTTGTTACCTTATACGGTTTTATATAAAACAATTGACTGAAGTCTATTGGGTCTCTATTCAATTGAAAGCGTAAAATGCAGCCAATGATATAGGCCAGGCCTGAGTGGGTTGGTCCAGATTTTAAATACCAGGCATATCAATACGATGCATTATTCACTGACATATCCTCTGAAGATGTGTCATGACTGTATGGCATTACTTCTGTAAAGTTTCTCTGATGAAATAATCCCTTTTGTAACGAAGGAGAGCACTACCGATTCAGTTTGGTTTATGGCGCCAAGGGGAGTTTCAAGCCATTAAGAGGTAAGACTTGATGCCACTTAAATGCTCGATATCCCAACCTTTGTGGCAGCGTTGGAAACTTCAAATTGAACTTCATTTTTTCAGACCAGCATTTACAGTAGTACGCTTAAACTCATTACGTTAGTGGTAAGACTATCCAAATACGTGGCCTTTATGAAAGAAATGATTTTTGTCATATAAAACACCTTGGTAATAGAGATTACTGTACTGTAAAGCTATGTCATAAAT
Source organism: Ptychodera flava (assembly GCF_041260155.1). Classification (NCBI taxonomy): domain Eukaryota; kingdom Metazoa; phylum Hemichordata; class Enteropneusta; family Ptychoderidae; genus Ptychodera; species Ptychodera flava. The sequence continues at coordinate 12,812,505 of NC_091937.1, forward strand.
TCATTTTCCTTCATGCATAAAGTGGCCTAATGTATGATCCAGTACTAGAGTGGCCATTTGCTGCTTGCGATACTTCAAATGGCATAGAAAGTAAATTTATGACATGTTTTACGTTTAGGATATGAATTAAAACTTTTATTTGTGAAATAGCCTTCCAATGTAATGGAACATCCTATAAATGCCCTAGGGTAATTATATAAATGCCCTAGGGCACAGCAGATTTTGTATTGCAGCTGGTTTCCGCTGTGTTACCAAATTTGAATATTAAAACGTACCAGATGTCTACAGAATATGACATGTTCACTTTTGATTGGACAGTACTTTACTACGGTGCTGTCATTCGTTTTTGGAATTTGGTGACCAAGGCTTTACGACCGTCAATCAAACACTTGTATAAACTCTATTTGCAGGATTAGCAAAAGGTAACAAAAAGATCAGTTTGTGTAATAAATGTTATAGAAATCAAAATTTTACTGGCCAGGTATTTGACCGACAGGAGAACTCCACTTATGCGAAAAACTGGGATTTAAATTTGCTGCTTTAAGTGCTTTTCAAAATGCGCTGACTAGCCAACAAAATGCATAATTGTCAACCAACTTCAAAAAATTAAAGGGGCCATTATTGAATGAAATTTGTCATTTATAGCCGATCGCTCTTCCTATAGATTAACTCTGCCTCGATTGTATACGTGTTACGACGTATACATAACAGCCGAATGGACACTCGGGATTACTTAAGCGGTGAAAATTCCAGGTGAAAATTGCCCCGGCGAATATATTCTATTAACTTGAAAGCTGATCAACTAATGTTCTTGCAAAAGTTTTCGCACTCTTGTGTCGCCCGGAGCTTTACTGCCTGTTATAGAAAACCAGTGACCCCTGAATGTCAGGTTAGTGAATGCGTTTTGGGACACTCAGATCCATGATGTAAATTGAGTCGCTGAAAGAATCACTATACATGACGATCTCATGTAATCGTCCCTTGATACACATTGAGTTCGTGTACAGGAACAACATCTTTCTGCGCTGAAAAATAGTATCGTAATTAGATTTATTTCAAGTATAATCGGTATTATGAACATTCTTATTTTTACCATGTACTATCTACATGGATTGAGATTATCGTAAGACAAACATGTTTAATTGTCCAGCAACAGTTTATCTGCTGTGGACAAAATCAGAATCGACCGAAACCGCAAGATCAGCTTATCTAATTTTGAAAATGTCAGTGTCAGTTTGACGTGAATAATGACAACAACTGACGCAGAGATAAAAAACAGTATGCCGACCTACAAAGACTAGAAATTTTGATAAATTTTAATTTTGTTGTTCGACAAAAAAATGAAGTGAGTGTGACTAGATAAATGAAAGGAAGTAAGACTGATTTAGGATGACTTGAAACCACTTTGCAAAAAAATTATAATAAAAATACAATAGATAAATGAAGCATAAGTGTTTTATTGTCTCCAGTTAAAAATTCAACTTGATGTCAGGCCAACATGATATGGACTGAATTTTGATCCATGAAGATTAGCAGAATCCAGAAGATTAGCATAAGAAATGGCACTTGACTCATTGATTGCTTTATTACAGGGCAGTTTGAATTGTAATTTTGCATTATCTAACTTAACTATCAAGAAATCAAAGGTAGGAGAAACCGCCAAAGTCAAGAGCTTTTCTTCTGAAAGCACCGTTGTATCTTTGTTAACGAAATCACGGGGATTTTTCCATCATTAAGATATTGCTGCTATAAGTCTTACTAGCTTACAGGCCATGTCTTCTTATTATGGTGTTAAATATTATCGTTACAATAAAAAGAATGATTACTCTGACGGACAGATTTCTGTGTTCTTCTAATATTAAAATGCATTTTATATTATATTTCTCCTCTCGATTGTGTTCATTTACTAAAAATCTGCTATAAACAAATTAAAACAGAATCGGCCGAAACCATGAGTTGCCATTGTGAAAATTTCAGCTACATTTAAGCAGTACATGAATGATAATATGCATGAATATGCTTTGCGTGGATATGCAAAACATTACTTTGGCAAACTTTTCGCTGTTTCGGCAAAGCATAGCGTTTCCGTTATTTAACCGGTGGATTTGTAGTTTCATTGAGTTCTTATGAAAAAATCCCAAAACCGACAAACAATACCCCCCCCCAAAAAAGCTGAGAAGTTTGCAGAATTTTTACGCAAAATTTTGCAGAAGTTATATATCACTTTTAACATCCTCCCATGATCTCATAGTTGTTACCTTATACGGTTTTATATAAAACAATTGACTGAAGTCTATTGGGTCTCTATTCAATTGAAAGCTTAAAATGCAGCCAATGATATAGGCCAGGCCTGAGTGGGTTGGTCCAGATTTTAAATACCAGGCATGTCAATACGATGCATTATTCACTGACATATCCTCTGAAGATGTGTCATGACTGTATGGCATTACTTCTGTAAAGTTTCTCTGATGAAATAATCCCTTTTGTAACGAAGGAGAGCGCTACCGATTCAGTTTGGTTTATGGCGCCAAGGGGAGTTTCAAGCCATTAAGAGGTAAGACTTGATGCCACTTAAATGCTTGATATCCCAACCTTTGTGGCAGCGTTGGAAACTTCAAATTGAACTTCATTTTTTCAGACCAGCATTTACAGTAGTACGCTTAAACTCATTAAGTTAGTGGTAAGACTACCCAAATACGTGGCCTTTATGGAAGAAATGATTTTTTCATATAAAACACCTTGGTAATAGAGATTACCGTACTGGAATGCTATATCATAAATTCATTTTCCTTCATGCATAAAGTGGCCTAATGTATGATCCAGTACTAGAGTGGCCATTTGCTGCTAGCGACATTTCAAATGGCATAGAAAGTAAATTTATGACATGTTTTACTTAACTATAATGTCATTAGAACCTGACAAGAAATATCTGAATAATCAAAAATTTAATGGAAATTTGAAAGACTAAATGCCAACATATAGCAAGTAACGAGACCTCCGCTGATCGCAATATAAGGATAAACAAAGCAAATGTCCAATTATGTATAATAAGTCATGTTTTAAAAATTCTGCTTGAAAGAGTACCTGCATTGTTTTTTTCGGTGGTAATACGACTAGTTTTGAATCCGGTTCGAACTTACAACATACGGCATCCAGTCGCCTAGCGGAGAGGCAACAGACAGAACCGCTCGGCCAAATCCTCACTCTCAAAAAGAGATCAAAAGCACTCACGCTCGTACACTCACTATCACACATCGCATACAAAAACTTTATCGAAGCAATGAATACACATCACTTAAACAAGGCGAAAGACAGACAATTCTGTCCACTAGCAGAGCTATCAACCCAGGGTAAAGTGATAAATTTAATCCTTCTGGCAGAGTAAAATATCAAATTATCGCTTAACTTTGGCTGAACCATTTAGTCTTAAGACGATGCCATTTTTCAATATAAAAAACATTTAGGCATGACCGTTCTGCCTAATGTTAAAAATACGACCTCAAATTTTGTCAGACAGAAATGCATATCTTGAGTATATTGCCTTCATACTTTATACTTTGCCATAATCAACGTCTATCCTCCAAGGATCCTACTATTTTATAAACCATAGATTAATAATCGATAGTAGCTGTCAGGCGCAATTATCATTGCATAATACACACAAGAGATTATGGACCCGCTCACATTTCTAAGTAATGTAGCTGTTAAGGTACATGAAACGATATGTCACATACCGTGACTCATATGCGCATGACATATATTGCTGAAATGATATGAAAGATTGCAGATAGCAAAAATGTAGAAACTACATCCGTTAAAAAACCTTATATTGTGTTTCGTCTATGAACTATATGAATAGAACATTCTAAAATGGCTTCTGCTTCTTTTTTTCGTGTCAAGGATTGTTTTACAGATAAAATTGAGTATATAGATCAAAGATTAAGCTCAGAGTATAAGCCATAAGATTTTCCATATGTATTTTAGTTTATTGCAGCTCACTCATTCAGCGTGCACTGCCATTGGTTAAACACAACTCACGTGACATGTAAAAGAACGTGAAGATGCTCTCTGCGAACTTGATGATGCCCTCTGCATTTGATATTACATGAATGACGTCATTTTACTTACTGCGCATCCTTTCTGCACACAACAAATTGTCGTTCGCTTGTTGTACTTTGCAGTTGGCAACTTTTATGGCTGCAAACGTCATGCAGAGCTGTCACCGGCACAGTTAGACGATATTTTGATGCAAGTAAACAGCAAACGAACGAACATGGCAACAAGGAATGCAATTTCTGTGTTCAGCGACTATGCAAGCAACAAATTTGGATACGCCACCGAGGAGATCAGCAAACTTTAGCGGCAACCCTAGACTCAGCACTGACAACATTTTACGCTGAGGTCCGGACTCAGAAGGTGAACTGTACTCGAAAAAGTCTTTGTGTATTTGTTTCTTTGCATGTTTGCTTGTTCGGTGTAATAAAAATAATAAAACATGAGAGCTTGGGCAATATCACGATTTTTTGCCTGCCCTCGGCTGGTGGTCATAATCAAAATACTGATGATGCCCTCGCCTATGGCTCGTGATATTGCCCTCGCTCTCATGTGTTATTATTTAAGTTTATTGCATGCCTCGTCGCACACTCCATAGGATTCAATGTTAGCTTGTTTATGAGGTCGCGCGCCGAATAGGAAATACAGTTTTTACAAAGTTATGCGAAAAAAATCTATAAATTCCATAACATTGATTTAAATATATCAATGTGCTATTTCATGATAAAAAATCCTTCATTTTTTTCGACACATTTTCGTCAAACATGGAATTGAAGCGTATGACTGTCATTTGTATCTAAACTGAAATCTTTGGCGTGAAAACATAAGAGAGGCACGCAAAAGAATCATTATAGACCAAACGAGGGACTATGTACCCTCGAGGCGGGAGACAATTTACACCATGTATGGAGAGCCATTGGTCACCTTTCCGAGTCCTTGGGCTCATGGTCCCATGTTTGTTCTATAATATATAAACTTACCGTCGTAGGGTTATATACTTCAAAGCTGGTTGATGTTCTAGATGATAGTTGTATGTTACCGAGAGGAATAAGTGGCTCACGATCTGAGAATGGTGAGATCAATATAATGACATTACTTATAATGATCAGCCCACAAGGTAAGCCTTGTTCCGCTCATCGTCTATCCCTCATCCGAGAGTGTTTGGAACATATGTCTTGAAATATGGATTAAAATTGTTTGATCTGAAAAATAGTACAATCTAAGAATAAATAGTATGCTATAGTAGCAGGAAGTGAATAATAAACTCCTAATAACTGGTCACGAGAGCTTTTGCGCCCGTTTATTATCCCGAAGGGCAGTGTATTACCAAAAATACATCGCTATGCGGCCGAGGGGCAATGCGATATATGTCCGGTAATGCATGGCTACTAGGGGTAATGAGTAGGTGCTAGCCCGGATTAAGACCAGATTACAGTGTTTTATAACACGCCAAACGCTCATGCTTTTTCATCTTATAGTTTGTTTTGATACTATGAACTTCAACATTATGCACTGCAACAATACATTGTGACAATTTTACTTTGCGATTTCTGCACAGCGTTAAACAGTAGTAACAATTTCTTTGCAAAAAATGTCCTAAGCATACCTGGGAACATCCTTGGTTGCACTTTAATCTTTGCCGTTGATAGGCTGCTCTTGCTGCAATATATGAGGTGGATTAGTATTTATTTATGCAAAATTATATTAATGATCATGGTTTCGGTGTTAAAATTGTATGGTAGTTCCTTATTAATGAAGAATATTTATATACCTCGCAACTTGCATGGTATAATGAGCTGTTCAATATCCTACGCTTTTGGAATGGAAAATACGTCTGTTTTAGAGAAAGGCTCGTCTCTTATCCGGGGCGCTCGTCACGTTCTAGTCATCGGCCATTTTTTTAAAGCCGCAGACGACTGTACGAATATTGTTACGTGACCTGGCACTTTTCAAAATTGGAAGAAACAATATTTCCTTAGGGAAAGTCTGTCAAAAAACCCTCTGACGTTAGTTTTGTCGATTCAGTTGGGACTAGACTATCTATTTCTCGTCACGTGACGTATTCTGGCGAATCGCAACACGGAATGAGCATGTGGCATGTTACAATGGAAATAGAAAATACTTCGTGAGGACGGTAGACTAAAAAGTTCACATGTGTAAAAAGTTTGTCATCAAAACTGTAATTCATTATGAGGTGAAATGTCTGTTATAACAGATATGTTCGTATATGACATTAAACTGGTCCAATAATCATTTCCATTCAAGGTAATATATTACCAGGTCCATGGGACAATAGTGATTTACAAATTTAAGTAGGATCATCCTGAACCACTGATAATTAGTGGTGGTACCAGGTGTCCGGAATGGGTAAGCGTACCCTGCTAGCATGCTACACCCGTCAGGATTGGTCCCAAAATTGTCTAAATATTGTATGAAATGATACAGGATATGAATCACTGTAATAAGTCAAAGCCGGGAATGCTGTCGTTAATCATTTGTGTGACCGAGGTGTCATATTTGGCCACAATGTCGTCATATCGACCGTAGAACTTTTTGAAAGTCCTAACGAGTCTTTTTGTTGTGTATCCTTGTCTCAGTAATTTTGATGCCAATGAGCTGTGTCTCAGTTGAAAATCAGTGTAGGAATCACAAACCCTACAATACCTGAGAAGTTGAGACACGTACACACCATAAGCAGGTGCAGATGGAATATTACTTGACAAGTGGGGATAATTTATGATTTCAAAATCGAAATCATCCCTTTTGTCATACAGCTTAGTGTGTAGCCCATTAGTACCCACTTGTAGGAACAGATCAAGATATGAAGCAGAGTTCCTACCCTCTGTTGTTTCTTTGATATCCAACTCATCAGGGTAAATGTGATGTAAGTAATTTGATATGTCTGGATTGTCTAGACTAATCAGATTATCAATATATCTGTGCGTGATGTTAAAACGCCTTGCAAGTTTTTTAGACTCTGCTTTGTAGAGAGACTGTAGGAACTCTGCTTCATATGAATACAGAAATAAGTCTGCAAGAAGGGGTGCACAATTTGTACCCATTTGTATGCCGATAGATTGTTGAAATGTCATACCGCCAAACTTAACAAATATGTAAGAAATTAAGCATTTTAATAATTTCCTCATCTGTGCATTTGTGCTGGGCATTCATGTTGTTACTGAAATAACCTGTCCTATGTTTGATGGTAATGTACTGGTACCTTCTACTGCCATTTTTATGCAGGAAAGCTTGTTTAACAAGAGATGACAGCCTTCGAATTAGATTTTCTGACATGAAATTGTAATACTGATAGCGCGTTAAAAATAATTTCCGGCTAGCACTACTTTAGGTTTTAGCTTGAAGTTAACTGTATTTGATTTTTGAATACTGCATATTTCCGACGCACCTAATTCAATCTTTGATCTTGAGATTAGAATGACATCACTTATTGACTGCTAGTGTGTAAACACACCCATATCGAGCCGAATCATTGCAAAAAGTAACTATTCTCTGTTTTTGTTTTGGTTCTGCTTTCAACGAATGTAATAAATGTGGACGTTTTGCTGTAAATAAGCGGAAGCCAGGAACTGCATCAAGATTGTTTCTACAATCATGAGGAATTAGTCTCTAATTATTGTTGAAACCCTTCACTTCTGTTAGCAGATATCCAGCAATATCCTGATATGACATATCAAAAGTTGCAGATGCTTATAGATGAAAGTATCGAAAATTCTCGCATTGTCCACAAATGCGATGATAAGCGGACAACTTTCAATACGTGCTGCCGAAGGTAAATTGTAAGTGAATCACTCAAAACAATATACGCGGACTGAGTACTTTAGCTGAACCTTCACCAGTCTAATTAATCAACCTGAGATAGCGACAACGTCTTTTCCTCCTTACAGTTATTCGTCTATGCATATAAACGTTTCCATATTATCCTTTTTTACAGCAAGTACATGTAATGTACAAGGTAGCATGAAAAGAGGATACGACATTTATCAACAGAATACAAGGTAAGTATTTAAATATATCGACCTGTATTACAACAATCTCGCGTGTAATATTTCCTTATTCTTGCAACGCTATGCATTTAAATATATGCTTAAATATATGCATTTAAATATATTTCTTCATGACCATGACCATCTTTATGACCATGCATTCGATACAGGCAATACGATGCTTGCTTAATGCATTGAGATATAATTTAAACTCAAAGATGTTTTATTTTTGTACAACAGTTAACATTTTTGGGACAAGGATGGTTGAGTCATCAAGAAATTTAAATCACCTTTTCTGGGCAACTGTATTGTTCTCGGCATTGGGTAATGTACTACTTTCATCAGTGTTGCCGAATGAAGTAGAACCACGGGTGACGTACAAGTACTGTCTGTCCTTACCGAGTGACGACTATCCGGGTGGACGCTTCGACTGTTCACAACGATATCTCAAACAAATACCAGACTTTTTGCCAACATCTACGGTAGATTTGTCTCTTTTCAACAACCTTATCAAAGTATTGGACAAATATTCATTTCAGAAGCTTTCTAATCTTAAGAGATTGAACTTAAGCGATAATCATATCAGCATTATAACAGCAGATAGTTTTATGAACTTGCCCTACCTTGAAATATTAGATCTTTCATCCAATGGAATTCGATTAATTCCATGCAACGCTTTTATAAACCTTCATAATTTGAAATTCCTTCGGCTGCTCGATATTGTTAATTTAGAATTTGGCAAGTGTTCCTGGAATGGTGTAAAACATCTGAAGTATTTGGAGATGAGTTTCTATTTCAAAAAAACTATCATTGAAAACTTTGAGGGACTTGAAAGTATAGAAACGCTAAGGATGTGGGTTAATTACAAACGAAATGACACTGACCAAATCATTCACAACTGTCTTAACATGAGTATGTTTCACACACTTCCTCGTCTGAAACTTTTAGATCTTACATCTGGAAAATTCTACTGTATTGAGGGCCCTTCAGCTTTTCATAGTAGCACAGATTTGGTCCAACGAAATGGCATAACCCATTTAGCTATTGGTTATAATCGACAACTCACCAGAATATTTCCTGGGAGTTTCATGGGAATGCCAAGTCTGCAAAGTTTTGATATCACAGATTGTTATAACTTGAGCCACATCGATGCATCCGTCTTTATGGGTCTTCAAGACCTCGACCGCCTCGTTTTAAACAATGTATATCTATTTTCACTGGATACAAAGCAATTCTCTGAACTTACGAAAATGTCTTCTTTGGATCTTGCCGGCTCAATCAAAAGTAAGACTATCAATTCATCTGCATTTGTCGGTTTGTCGGATGCGTTGTCTTTAAACCTTTCTTTAGGAAGTATGCATAGCATTGATCCACATACTTTCGCCGACTTTCGAAATCTTACTCACTTAGACCTTTCGTTGAATAATATTGGTTATTTAGATGCAAGTATTTTATATGGCCTGTCAAATCTTAAGCATTTAAACTTATTGTCAGAAGTAGATCCGATAAATATAGATCCTGGTGCATTTCAAGAATTACATAATTTAGAATACCTGTGTCTCTCAAATGATATGACAATTGAAGTGTTAGAGCCATTGAAATCTCTGACGTCATTGGACTGGACATGCCCCAGTCCTGTTCCTCTGAAGTCGTTTTGTGGCATGTACTTATTTCATTACATCAATATTAGCAGAAAGTACAGCTCACTCTACGACTGGATGTCAAGCTTTCCAAATATGACGAAAATTAATTTCTTATCAGTTGAGGCAACTTGGCAAACTACGCATCCTTTCGTTGTAGGAATTGACACCATGAACATTCTGGAAATATCAAAGTACTCCTCTGACAAATTCGAATTGATTTCACTTTTTGTTCCTCAAAATATTGATTTACAACAACATTTTGAAGAGTGGGTCAAGGACATATCCAAAGATAATCAGCCAAACCCAGCACTGCCATTAGATGAAATGATACCAAATATTGTTAAGAGTGCTCTTCTATACGCTGACATAGATTTATTGAACCTGACAATGCCAAAATATTTTATGCCTCTATGTGACGTTAACGTTAATGAGTACATCAAGGTGCACTCTTTGTTCTTTAACAGTGGCTCTGATACAATGGACAATGTGTTTTCCTGTTTCAAAGGATTAAGTTTTCTATATTTAAACCAGAGTATTTTCCCTTTGAGATACATAGACAGGAATACGTTCTCAAATTTGGATTCCCTGAAACTGTTAGATCTAAGCGGGAATAGCATTTTATTCGTTAGTGAAAATATGTTCCATAGTTTACCGAACCTAATTTACTTGAACATGATTCACAATGCATTTCAAATGGACGCTGAGATGATTGGAAACCTTTCAATGCTAAAGGCTTTCCATTTTGATACTGGAGACGAAACATATTTATTCTCACGCGGGTGTTGTCGCGTAATCCTAGATCAATATGATGACTGGACAACAGACAATATCGCAACATCGTTCAACAAAGACGTTTGCAATGATTTTCCAAATATGAATAGAAAAGAGGGCGACATTCTGATTCACAGCTGCTCCATATCAAGAATGTTCGAATATTCGGAAGTGAGAGAACGTTATGGTAACGTCATGCGATGTATTTGTGACCTAAGTAAAATCGAAATCATGAACATGACGAATCCACGTATTTTATTTCATGAGGCAATGATATATTTCAAATCTTTGAAATGGATGACCGTTTCGTTATTTCACGATCATTTTGCCGTTTTATATGTTCCTAAGTTAACCAAGATTGATCTATCGCACTCAAAATTGAAACTCAATAATTATAACGTAGAATTTAGGGAAACGCAAAATGTACGGTCTGCTAGTTTTTGCTACACGGGATTTGACATTAGAGATATTTACACACAATGTAATCAAACAAGCAATGGAATTATTTTTCAATCCTTCGTAAATCTGCAATATTTGAATGTAACACACTCTGGAATAACAACACTATGTCAATTCTATTTTCAACGGTTGAATAACTTAACGTACATAGATTTATCAGATAATAAAATATCAATGATTAGCAAAGATATATTCGAATACAACGCAAAATTAAGAACGATTAATCTCAGCAATAACAGAATTACGATGTTGCAACCCGCCACTTTTCAGCATTTGACTTTTTTGTCGGACCTTTACTTCGAAAATAATCCGTTAAACTGTGATTGTGACAAAGAGTATATACAGAAGTGGATGACGACCGCCGAGAATCTGGCGTTCACCATGGACGGTTCTCTACCATGGCAAACGTATACATGTTCAGAGCCAAGTTCTCTCGCTGGTAAACCATTTATTATTATCGATCATCATCGAATAGCGTGTTACGAGACTCAAATAAAACTTGTAGCAATCATTGTTCTTATAATACCTGTCCTCGTAGTAAGCAGAATCGTTTGGAAGAAACGATGGCATTTGCTTTACAAAGCCTACAAGAGAATTAACCAAATAAAACAGCGCTACCCCCTCTACTTCCAGTTAGAAGACGAAAGAGAATATGAGTTTCATGCCTTTATTAGTTTCAGTGAGGGAGATTCCGATTGGGTCGATGAGCAACTTCAGCCCTTTATGGAAGATGAACTTGAACTGAGACTCTGTATTCACACACGAGACTTCCACGGCGGAAAAGACATATTTACAAATATCGAGGAAAACATCAAAAAGAGCAGGAAAATAATCTTTATCGTGTCAGAAAATTTCGTCAAGAGTTCATTTTGTGATTTTGAAATGCGATTAGCGTTCACCATGATGTTGCACGCACTACATGATGAGAGTATTCTCTTGTTTATCATGTTGGAAAAAGTTCCCCAGAAAGACATGTCTGACATTCTGAAGTTCTTTGTGAACACCAAAACATACTTGGCTTGGCCGGACGGTGATGAAAACGAGGATGAAAGGGAACACTTTTGGGAACAACTTAGAGGAATAGTAACAGATGAATGGCACATTTTATAAAATCTTTACGATCCATTTGTTTCGATAAAAAGGGAAACAAATCATCTGAAATGTCAGCTACATTGTGCCTATACTGAGGTTTATATGTGAACAAGGAAATTTTAGTTTTAAATTTGTAAACTAGCCCTACCCGGAACATAAACTTTTTTTCAATCTGCAAACATCAAGAAACGTCATGTTTTATTATTGGTTTATTATTATATGGATGTAATATATGGATGCTCTTTTGGTAGGCCTTCAGTTGTAGAATTTAAAAATCCACCTGAGAATATTTTCCAACATGCCAGAAAATCCCGAAGAGTTTGACCGGTTGACCTCGCTGTTAATTTTATGCAGGAAATTACAATAACAATGCTTGGTCGAATGACGCAGTGCCTTTAGGGTGGGATCGCCAGTGTATAGGGGGAGGAGTACCTTCCCGATGGTGATAAGTGGTGCAGATTACCGTCGCCTAGGTGACTGGCGTTGCAAATACCTGGACTGAACCCACGCGTGGACTGAACCATTTGGTTTTTTTTGGGTGTCGATGGTACTTTGACAATAAAAGTAAAGATGCACAGATATCGAGTTTATTGTCTTGTTTATGAGCGGCCAGTATTTTCCAACAGCATGAATTACGTGCATTTGCCCTAGAAGAAATAAATAATTTCGAATAAAACATCGCGAATATAACCACATTCCTTAAGCTCGACGTACCCCAAAGAACATGAAATCGCCCGACTTTCGATTGAAGAGATGAGTTTTGCCAAACCGCGTATACAGAAAAAGTGGCAGATGACTTTATTTTTAGAATCATAGACAGTATAGCGAGATGTAAAAATGTGAAAGAGGCTCCCCATCTAACTATCCTAAATGTTTTTGTGTCGAGTTTGTGTTTGATTCCTTTCGAAAATGTGTTCCTACATTCTTATCCGATTGTGTGTGTTAATAAAAATGTTTGTTTCGCTTTGGATATTTGTAGAGAAGTTTGGATTAGTGTGTACGGTAATGTTTTTTTTTGTGTGGGGAAAGCTTATGGCGAGACGCAGCCGGACCTATGTTGTTACAAAAGTTGATAGAGTCGCCCTTTGACGCTTGCGTTTCGAAACCCGGGTGTGGTTTCTCATCAGTCGCGGTGTAGATTCTTTCCTTAGTTTGTGTTTGTGAAAATTTATTTTAATGCATTTTAGTGGTCTTGCTTTTCGATTAGCGAGGCAAGTATATTAATTTTTGGTCACGTTGTGAGTCCGTTTGGTGGTTCGGTTTGTTTGTTTCTATGTTTCTTTACTTCGGTAAATTTTGTTTTGACTGGTGTGTCTTTTAGATTTTTGCGGAGGTTTGTGAATTTTTAGGCAATAAGTACCACTGGGGGTACGGATTTTATGTTTATTGGATCAAGATACTCACAAGTATCCTGGTTGGTGTGCTTGTTCTCGTACATTTTGATTCATAGTTCGTTTACTTTGTTTACTGTTTGTTCTGGCTTGTTGTGTATAATACTGAGTGTTGCGTAATTGCCTTTCGCATTCGAGCACGTAATCGTTTGTGTTGACAATGACGAAAACCCGACCCTTGTCGAGGGTTTTTTTCCCGAATTTGTCTATTGTTTGCAAGCTGGTTTATCGCGATTCTTTTAGCACGCGACATGTTTTGTTTCCTTGTTTGAAAGGGTATCTCTAGAAGTGCGAGTTTAGCAGCTTCAGATAGCTTTCAAGTTTTTGGTGTTTGTTGTTTGTGGAGCCCAATTTGACTTTTCTTTGAATTTGTGTTGTTGCGATTGTTTGTGTCTCACGATGTAGCGTAGTCACATTTTACGACTTTATTTGTTGAAATCCTGAGGTGGTTTTATTCTGTTTGGTTTTGTTGGCGTCCGAATTAATTTTAAGGCCTTTGCCTAGTACTATTTTTCGGAGTTTCATAGTTTGAGCGATGATAGGTTGTTGTTGAATTTCAAGTTGCTTTATTTGGAAATAGCTGATTTATTTCCACGGCCATTTTTTCTGTCACGTTATTTTTATGTGTACGATTTTTGTTATTTCTTTTAAGTGTTTGTGTGTTCTATGTCATTTTATGGGGTTTTTTTGGTAGTTCTCTTTTTGGAGTGTTTGGTGGCCCTGAAAAGGGCCGCTCGGTATGGGTTTTTGTTAGCGCTTGGCGCGTTTGTTTTGGCGATGAGCCTATAGCTTTTTTATGCTTCTTTTCGCCGATTCGATGTGCTTGGTAAGTAGGTGTTTGCCGCCTTCTTGTCACTGTGTGTGCGTACATGGACAGTCTGCATAGCCCTTGAATGTGGTCTCGATTTTGATCAAACCATGGAGGTACCTCCATGATCAAACTTACAATTTAGGAGTATATATCAAAACTGATAAATGATTTATGTTTTCACATGGGTTCACAAAAAGTTTCGCCCGGTGTTCATTTTGGCCCAGGAATTCCATCTACCCACCCTTTACAGAGTAGTAAGCTTATGGGGCAAGTAAATATGGAGTGCCGGTGCGATTCAACGATCAGCCTGTATATCGCATCGAAAGTCAACAATTTTACGGCACGGACTATGATTTTATAAGTTTATACACAGTCCATCGTGGATAGAGAGACTGTGGTTTATATAAAAACTTATAAGGCGCGGGGTATTATATATTGACTGATTACTTTAGCTATAGATAGGCTACATTCAGGACGGGCAGCGACGGGCAGTAATTAGTAGGCAAAACCACGGTCCCTCCACAGAGGGACCGTGGCAAAACAGGTGCAGTGGTTTTCACCGTGGAGAAACTCGGTGCAATGATACTGAACATTAATAGTAAGCCTGTCACCTTGAAGGTAATGCTGTAGGTGAAACAAGTAAGCTTACTTCAAACGCACGATGGTACAAACATTCCTACCTCCATGGTACAAACAACACCATAAGTGAAACGTACACATAGAAATACACGCGTTCCTACGTTGTGCTCACCCGGGCCACGCGATTAAAATATGACTGACACTGCTGGATAGTGTTAATTGGGTCGGTAAACAGTCAATTAATAGTTTAATTGACTACCTGGGTGATTGGCAGGTCGTGTCCAACGACGCATATGCAAAGCAGGCCAAAAGACAAAAGCCCCCAAAGATATTGACAGCTGGCCAGAGGTCACCATGAATACGTAATGACGCTTCACTACGCAGAAACTGCGTAGTCAAGCCCTTCTTAACCGGTCAACTCTCTCGGCATTTTCCCTCATGAAGGATCGTCATCCAAAGTGATTTGTGCTGTGTTTATAAAAGCTAATTTCGAATTACACTTGTCATCGTTTTTACAGAATTTAAAGTCTTTTCTATTTCCACGAACCTCTGTGTCTTTATATGTTATTACTGTATACAAGAAGAGGTGACGGCTTCTATTGAATCATGAATGTCATAGGCAAAAATCAATCACATAACTTTAAAACCGCTTATCATTAGTATAATAATATTATTGCTGTCTTAGGTTGACTTGAAATAATGATATGTTGAAAAGCGTCTCCTACACTATGAATGCTAAACGCTGTGCACTATTCGTAGTTATGAATTGCGATATTGATGCTGACATTTTTATCACTTTCAAGTTTTTGCAGGTCATTGATCAGTCTGAGAGATTATTTCCTTAAATATTTTTAGATAAAATATCGGAATAGTTTATATTTCAAATGGCGAGAAATGTGATCTTGTGATTAAATGTCTTAATTGAACGACTATTGTGTCGTTGAGTAGGGGAATAATTTTATTCGTGGATAGTAATTTTAGATACATGTTGCTTGATAGTCATTACTTTGTGAAATTATTGTAGTTTATACAGAAATGTAATATTTCATGCACGGATAACATTTTGCTGTTCATTTAGAACAAGAGTTCCATGAGAAAAGACTGGGTCATTTTTTAGTATTTAAATCACTTGCTGAAAGAATGTATTATAAACTTGTGTTTCCCGCAAAGTAAAACGAAGTCGCCTGCACTTAGACAATACAAACACGATTGGAACTAATTTTGGATAATTGGATCTTCATATTGTGCAAATTTCTCAAAAAGGCTAGTTGCGCTATAGCTGAATGTTGCAATATTATAAAAAAAAGTGTGTAACTTAGAAAGAAAAGCAGGTGAGATTACATGTGCAGATTTTTGCACATGATTTTTGCACAGATTTCTTGCAACAAAAATTACTTCACCATCCAATTATCCCAAATTAGTTCCAATCGTGTTTACAGTGTTAGGCCCTTACATTAACACGCCCTGACAAGCGATTGTGAACGCTGTGTTTAAAGGGAAGCGGTCGTCGGAATTGCGCATGTGCGACTTTCTTTTACCAGCAGTGTATTTAATGCACTATATACAGATGCATCATGTCAACATTGCTGCAACATACCAGGAGACAAACATGTTTTAACTTTCATCAATCACCAACGTACCTTGGATAGAGTGTTTACTTCCGTCGTAGTGGTCCCTTGCAATCTTTGAGCGCAGTTCCGACGACCGCCTCCTTTTAAGTTAGAGGAAACTGTTAATACTGCCAGTATGTAGTCAATAGTCGATAAAGTACATGTAAATACTAATAGTACTAGCATACTATATTAGACTTTTACAGCAAACGCTTGGTATAACTTTTGACAGCTTATATATATATGTTTAAAAAGTTGTTTGTCTTATCAAATGCACACTTACATGATTGTACGTTCCAGTGCCTGAAACTTCAGAAGTTGTTTTCAGCATTGCTGTCAGTAGAATTATGCAACTGTTGTCAATATGACGTTATATTTGTTTACAGTATTTAGATTTCTTTCTGTCAACCTATCAACACAGATTCTAAATGTGTGACAAGCACTAGTTTCATATATTGCCGATTTAAGGGCTATCTATTACTTTTATTTGTGAACAATAACAATATTATTATATGAAGAATGTTAAAAAATAGGTAATACTTGGAATAAAAGTACAAACTTGTGGAAAGTCATCACTAGAGTTGTCGTTAATTATCTCCTAAGTTCCATGCAATAAGTATCAAACTCTCAACTTGCCAAGGGAGACAAACGTATACTGTTTCCCGACTGTGGCAAGTCAACATGCGTTTTGTTTCACATCATATCCTATTTTCTCCCTGACAAATCGAGACATGTTCTGCTGACACTCCTCTCGGTTACAGATGACACCGTCGTCTTAACTTCGGTCAAGTTTTTTTTTTTTTTTGCGAAAATGGCGCTTTCGAAATACTAAAATCAACAGTAATGTCATTTTCATTAAATTTCGCAAAATACATTCCGTAATATCCAGTGTATCAAAAGCCAAATGAGAACCGCCTGCAAATCTATTACTGTCAGTGTTGGGAGTCTATATGAGCGTAAACATAGGCACTTTGGAGTTCTGTGTACTTACTGTAGAACCTTAACCTATCGGTTGACAGTTTCCGTAACTACTACTGTTACCATGTAAGTGACAATTTGTGTGCAAGCGCCGTGAGCATACTGAGTGACCGTAAATTGACGAATAAGAAAAACATACCGAAGACAATTTCACAACTGTATTCACCATCGACTTGTCTTTTAATATTTTTGACAGTATATCTCAATCTCCAAATTTTATCGGGCGTTCTTAGTCCAATTATCTCTAATATCTTTTAATAAATGAGTGTCTTTATTATTCAAAAGCCCCGCACAGGAAAGTGGTATCTTAATATTTATGCAAACGAACATGAATGAGACCAAACCCTAGATTCGCCGTGTGTGATGTATAATTTGTAATCTCTACCCAGTTTGGCGTTAATACTGATCCGATGTTTTTTTTTTTTTTTTTTTTTTGCGTTTACAAATTAAGCTGCTCTACCGAAACAAAAACTTATGCGTCCAGCGTCAAGCAAATATCAAGAATGCGTCAAGCTTTTTGTAAAGTCATTCCACTAAACGTTAAACAACGAAATTCAGCAGCTTGTAGGGTTTGAACTTTGAGCTTCTTTGTTCGCATACTCATGTGGTCGATGTGTGTGCTCTACTTAAGATTGAGTGTGGCGACAAGGCCAGAGACGTCGTTCCTTCAAAATCGCCTATTACTTCATCAATGAACCGTAAACAACCATGCAAAATGATATCGATTCCTATTCTCAACTCAAATGTCACCCGATAGTAAGCAGATCACTCGAGAACCTGGGTCGTAAAACTGCATACGTAATTATGCTGTGGAGCCTCGTTTTCAATCTCCCGGGAAATGACAACATGGCGGATGTACTTTTTCGCTCTCCGCGAACGTATTTGAAAAGCCTGGTTTAGAATATTTTTTGCGGTTTAGAAGGAAAAAATATCTCACAAAACTTGAAACTATGTATTCCTTTATCAAATAGAATACTGTTGCCGTGTAATTTATGCATTTTAAGGTGACTTTTCGAACGATCGCTTTGTACTGTATTTTTAGCAAAATGACGTCATTGTTTAGTATCTTCTGACCTTTTGGAAGAGGTTATAGAGGCCGTGAGATACAACAATACTGAGACCACATGATCACTAAGGTTCAAAGTTTATCTGTGCCAAATATGGTAGGCCTACCTTGTACTGAACGCAATGACGCAGTGTTGAAGATCATGTGACCGCTAAAGGTCAACTTCTGTTTACATGGTCAAGCGTCTTTCACATGCGATCCAGACGCTCTGGCTCACAGGTCTCGCGTCGAATTTCGATATTTTCGCAGTAGATGAGCTAGTTTACCTAACCGCTAGTTAAATTTGAATTTCTGATGGCTTATATGCTTTTAATGAGTACGTGTGATTTACCACAGTTGCTTGTTTTGCGTACACGCCGGCCGGCCTTGCTCATTAAACATCGATTACTCCGACTCGTGTATATAACATGCTGTCTATTTCATCACCGTCCGGACGGTGATTTCATAATAAAATAATGACAATGAAAGTTTATTATAATGTCTCAATTTATCCAATTTTACTTCTTCTATCTATGAACAAAATTATATCAATTGTTTGGCTTTGAAATAAAATATTCTCAACACAGTTGTCCAGTCTTCCCTACAAGTATTCTTCCAATCCACCAATGACAATTTCATCTTCATTTTCTTCTGAGTCATCATCAGCTATTTCTTGTAGACTTTGTCCAGCTATATCATATTCAACTTCTACCTCAGCTTCTACCTCAATTTCAATGTTTGTTTCATGAATACTGCTTTCCTCAAAGATCATATCATCAGTGTCTTCATTCTGATTTGCATTTATCTGGCTTGCTAAGACAGTTGTATTTCAGTTTTCACAGTTAATGCATGAACAGCCTGGTCCACACAATTTGCTGACCTTTTTACATTTGCATATTTTGGTTTTACATCCACTTTTGCACCTGCAGCTCTTTATGAAGAAATACACACGCTCTTCCACCAATGACATGTTTTTTGGGGAATCCCATACAGGGAAAATCCAACCATGTTCAATGTTGTACCAGAATCATTGTATGGGGGTAGTGTTATGTTACTTTTTGGGCCCGTGACTATATTTCTGAAATGAAGCATGTACGCTTCCAATGAAATTGAAGGGCAGTACTATTTGGCAGTAATTCATCTTCATACTGTGCTCGCACTTGTATTGTATTTCTGATTTTATCAAGCCAAGTCTTGTGCACCTGAAGTAATTCATCTGATCGATAATCTGCTTTGACTGTTTTGTACAAATCAAAAGGTGTGGAATACTCAGATGAAAATTGACTGTCAGTGTTTTTGAAAGTATAGTGTACCAATTAGTCTGTAGAAAGCCAGTAACCCTTTGTCCATGTTAGAACTGTCGACATCAGCAAGGGTTCCGGGGGCAACTTTCCCACCAGTTATGAATTCTGCATACTGGAATAGTACTTTAAGGAAATATGCTTTGCCATAGCCAACAAAATATGAAATGAAATCACAACCAGATGTTATGAACACAATCTGGATTATTTTTGCCCTGTTGCTCGAGTCTACTTGCACTAAATCCGGATCGTGTAATAAACTATTAGACAGTTTATTCAAGTCAAGGAAGGAATTATCATTGGCATGTGCACGTAGCTGAATAAAAACCTGGCTTGATGATAATTCAGTTAGCATGTAAGGCAATCCAATATGGTATGTATCAGTGTCAGGTGAGTATATCAGAATGTTTTTAGCACCTGAAACAACAGCATGATGCCATAGCCTTGTATCAGTTTCCTCGTGGTTCCCATGGTAACATGCTATTTCATTTGGATCAGTATTGGCTGTTACCCACAAAGTCTTTCCTCGCATCTCACCTTCTAAGCCACCAACTGTAACTACATTCTGGGTCAAACCCAGGAATGGTTTAATCAAAACTGGTATATTAATGTTAAGTAGTTTAATAAGAGCCCTTTTATTGGTCCTCTCAGCCAGGAATGCCATCCAACTTTCTTTGGGAATATCTGATTCCATTGTTAAGTTCTCATAAATTTTGCACTTTTTTTTGCTGCCATCCCTTCTACCCCTCTCTATATCTTTGGGGCTTGGTAGGGGGTCACTCATTGCATGGGGGTCATCAAACAAAATATGCACTGATGTACATCCCTTTCGAAGGTGTGGAATAATCCACCTTCTTATAAGATACATGGCATAGTGTTTTAATTTCAGGTGATGGCTCCTTATTGGTGCGCACTGAATCATAAACATGCCCTCTAGCAAAACAAGGTCAGGCCTCCAGTTTGATTCAAGGCATGGTACAATGATGTTTGAATTCTCATATCTTTTCATGTATATTTTTGTGGCATTTGATTTTGTGCCCTGGTGGTGCATAGACCCATCAGCCTCACATATTGCTCTAGGTAATGCAATAAATTGTAAAAATTCAGATATTGGTTCACCTTGCTTGATGGAATGTGCAATTTGACGTCTTATACATGTATTTATTAGATTTTTGTCTGCATCATTAGACTGAACTTTCCTTTTAACTTGTGACTTTGTTGTGAATGTCCGTAGTCTCCTTTTTCTCACTGGAGGATCTGTACTGGGTACACCCAGTAGACGTGTGTGTATATAGTCTTTGAAAGACTGCTCTCCTACTTGATAAAATGTTGTGAGGTCCTCAAATGTTGCACCAGTGGCCAAGTCATCACTGAATAGTTTTACCAGCCCCCTTGAATCACATGATAAATCAAAATTAATGCTCTGCTAGTCACAATTTTTGCCAAATATTTTCGACAAAGGGCATCATTATTTTCCTTTTATTTTCACTTTTTGGTCATCCCTGTACCTTACAGGATTGTATTCAAAACTGGGTGGCAGTAACTCTTTTTGTAAATTTTGTAGACAAGATGCCCTGTGGGAGAGGTAAACTGCCATACTATCAAGAAATTCAGGGGAAGGCTTGTGGACTGTGGATTTAACACTCAGGTTAATCATTTGCTCATGAGCTTCATCTAGAGCTATCTCCCTCCATGATGAGCCAGTTATGCTAGCAGTGAAACCCCCTGATTTCAAGTGTGAAAGTACACTGGTTGGCATGGTTAGTAAGTCAAGTAGATGTTTGGGAATTAGTCTAAGATAAGTTGGGCGATCATAGGCATGAAACAATGGAGCCAGGGATTTCAGTGCTGCCATTCTCAAATCCCAGTCTGAACTTCTGACTCCTAAATACATGCAGATATATGACATGCCATGTTGGTGAACAAAATCAGACCAAATTTGAAAGTTGCATCTACTTGACTTCTATTGTGTATGAATTGCATGAATTCCCCATGAAAATTAGATACAGTATTGTGCATGGATTTTATTAATGATTGTATGCTTTGGGTTATAGTAAAATGTAAAATGCTTTGGGTTATAGTAATATGTTTGGGTTATAGTAAAATTTATATTTCTATATCACTGTTTTCCGTATGTAGTTTCTCCAATTTTTTGTTGTTTCCCATACATCTTCCATGATTTTTAATACAATCAAGTGTAGTGTCAGATACTGATTCTTTACACTTTATAAAGGCATCTATTTGATAGCGATAAAATGCTTCCCATGTGTTCAATATAAATTGGTGACATCTCTTGAAATTTTGACATTGTATCAGAGAATTTACTACACCCTCAGTGTGAGAAGCTTTGGCAACCTCCTTCAACTCAGCCTCAAGATATAATTTAAACAACACAGGTTGTGTATTTTTTAGGATGTGCCAGTCACCTGGAAAGGTAACAGCCAATGTAACTCGTCTTTATACTCATATTTTACCTTATTAAGGTACTCAAACGTTTTGCCATCCCCCACAACAACAAGATACTTAAGCTGTTTTCCTATTTGAAAAATAGTGTGTAATTTTTCAACCACATGTTTGACTGTATCCAACTTGTCACATGGCTCGTTCAGAACTCCTAAATATACAACATTTGATTTCTCTGGCAATTCACTGCCTTGTTTTGAAAGGTATCCCCTAAAGTTTGGCAGCAACAGGTCACTATCAAATTCCTTAATAGAATTTTTTTGAAAACAGTACAGAAAACTTTCTTTCTTAATGTGTTCCAATGCTGAAATTTCCACTGAATTCAATCGAAAGTCCTCCAATTTTACACCAGTATGAACTGGGAACCAGAGGACATGGAGACCTCTGGAAGGAGACCATCAGTCTCAGACTGGAGACTGACAGACTGAATATCAGAATATGTTGTTTTCCTTCTTTTGGTTTGGGTGCCTCTGAATCCGACTCTGCAGCTGGAAACAGTTTTACACTGAACACATCTTTCATTTTCCAATTCAAACAGTCAGGGCCATGTATTCTGATGTTTGTTGTGTACCATGGCTGGAATATATCATCTGGTGTGTTGATATCTATGAGGTCAAAGTCATCAAAATATCTTTCACAGGCCAACAGCAGACTATACACACCATAAGTATGTCTTTTGACGCAGAAAGGCTGAACTGCCCTGTATTTTGACCCAAAAGTGTGAATTAAATTGTTTTCCTTGTCATAAACAAGAACAGGGCACTTCAGTACAAAGGACAGGCAGACAATCTCAGCAAAGTCACCTGCTGTTTTCCCAGTTTTCACCTGCAGTGCACGTGACTCTATATCAAACTGATTATCCTCCATTCTGATCAGACTTTCCTGTTCTCTCACAGGAATTGTGTACTCAAAGTAATTTACACACTCTGAAGACATGAGTTGTTGTCCAAGTTTTGCTCTTATTTCATGAATCAGTTTAGTTTCTAATTCTTTCACACTATCCTGAGGACTGCCATCTTTATTTTCATATGCATTTCTGACCAGTGCACATCCATGTAGAGCAACACATCGGAAAAGACTGTGCTCATCTTTGCCTGAAATAAGTTCTTGGAAATCGCTATACATGTACTCTCTTTGTCTAGCTGATCCCCTCACAAAGTCTTCTACAGTGTTTTTTATTTTTGCAGGTTTTGGCTCAACTGCTTGATATGTGGTAGCATGTATACCCCTGTTTTTAAAGGAGGATGCTATGCCAGCATATGGTTGACCAATGTCAAGGTTATCTAGACTGGCAACAACAAAGTTACTCAAGTCTATTGAAGAACTAAAATTTTCCAGGAATTTTTCCAGAACATGTGAATGGATATATTCCCTTGACTTTGTTTTTGAACAGACAATACCAAATGCATTCAGACAAGTGGCAAGTTTTCTAGAACCACTACAAGCATCCACTGTATCTGACAGAAGGAGGTGCAGTGGAAATGTGCACTGGCTATTTGAGATGAACATAAGATGGCATAAGTTATACACTATTTGCAAGAAACGTTTATGTTTAGATATTGAACCCTCTTTACAGAATCCCATGTAATGCTCTGTCCATTTGAATGGTTTCTGTCTCATTTCATCTCTTTCACTCTTATTTTGAGTGACAATGAATATAAAGTTCCATAGAATGGGATCAATGTCTTTCATAACTGCTTGCAAGTTGAGTTTTGAAAGATCATAGCCTTCATACTTTTTGATAAAGTCCTCAGCTTGTACATGCAGCCTGTCATGTATTTCATGAGTGACTGTTTCCAAGAGACTGATATAACTTGGAGAATTTTGTGTAGTCACCTTATGCAATTGAGCCTCCATTTTGTTGAAATTATCTTCCAAGTTTGAGATTTTACTTTGAAGTTGGAAGTAATATTTGTGGAGCATTGCCATGACGTTGCTCCTATTTCTCACAATGAGAGTTCCATATTTAGTGCTCACTTTCCCATTGCTTTTCAATGTTGAGTACTGGATGTGTTGACAAAGCACTTTGTTGAGCTCCAGTTTAATATATGTATTTGATTTTGAGGTAAAATAACTCAAAGGCATTGTATGCTTCATTTGTTTGCAATATAAATCTGAGGCAAGTTTAGCAAACAGATCATTGGCCTCTTGCAACAACAACGGTTCTCTTTCTAGTAATTTTTCCCCAACAAAAAGGGATACTTTTGTGAGCAACAACTCTTCCAAATCCCCACTTACGTCAAAATTGTCAAGCCTTTCTCTCAGTTGGGCAAGTGTGGTTTGTAAATCTGAATCTAGGGACAAACTGCCACTGTCCTTTAGTTTTTGCTTGTGTGATAAAAACGCATGTAGCATTTTTTGCAAAGAGGACTACTGTCATCCAAAAGAAGATTTGGATAATCACCACTTTCTTTGAAATATTCATTTAGTAATTCATGATTTGGTGGATGCATGACATTAGTAATCTTCTTTGCACAATCTGGAACCACACATTTTTGTTCATGCCTATATATCCATTTGGCATAATGACTACGGCACAAATATGTTTTGTGTTGTATATCAGAGGCAGGTGTACTGACATGCAGGTTAAATAAAGCAATATATGCCTGTTTGTCATCCACATTGGCAAGATGAATGCTCTCTTCACTGCATAATGAGCACACTTTACTTGTACCCTCAATATTATCTCTTGGCTTGCCATCACTTTTTCTTGTAAAATCTCTGTCCAAACCAATTCTACAAGTGTTGCAAAGGCAACTTGACTGTGGTATACCGTGTTTACTATCAGCCCATGTTTTAAAATCTACTGATTTTGATATTATGTGATACCATCTTGGTGTGTCAGCTACACCACATTTCTGACAGGGCCCACAGGTAGTTCTGTCTGGATGGGCTTGTTTGCTCAATGGTAACACTCCACCATGACCACTAATGTGGACGTGAACATGAACCATCTTTGAAAATGGTATCTCACGGTATTAGGGTCTGCCTTGATAAAATAGCTTAAAGGTATCTATTGGAAGCTCGAGCATGTCAGAGATCTTTTCTGTAATTCTTGGCTGCAGTTTGTATTTGTCACCAAGTTATATTCATGACAGTCAAAGTGTACTGTAACACTGATGCCTCTGGACAAAATGACACGTCTTTGTTTTGCTGTGTCAGATACTTGATCATTCTGTCAAGCCTTATTTGCAAGTCAGATAATAGTAATTTTTTCTGACTCTCCATCAAGTTTTTCCCCAACAACAAGAAGACATGTTTGACAATCACTTTTTTCCAAACTGTGATTTTCTTTGTCTTGTGATGTTTTAT
The DNA here is from genome assembly GCF_041260155.1 of Ptychodera flava. Lineage (NCBI taxonomy): Eukaryota > Metazoa > Hemichordata > Enteropneusta > Ptychoderidae > Ptychodera > Ptychodera flava. The sequence continues at coordinate 12,838,017 of NC_091937.1, forward strand.
GCACATCAAATGTGATAGTGACTGGATAAGATGTTGGGGAATGTTGGGTACAAAAGACTCCTTTTGCTTACTTTGCACTTGCTTGACAAATAATTTATATCTGTCTTTGGCAAGACTAGCAAAATATCTGACATGTCTTTTGTAGGGCTGACAGTGTTGGGGTAGACTTGGAGCATTGACTTTTTCAGTCTGTTCTTTACTATTGTACTTATTGTTGTTTGACAAGCAATATGGGCAGATTTTCTTCAGACTGAGAAGTTGCTTTGCACAGTTTGTCAACAGCAAGCAATTATTGTTTACTGGCACTGTTTAGTATGTGGGTACTGAAAACCCTTTTAAGCCAATGCTTTCGATTTGTGTGGGTAGGCATAGTGATGTATGCATACGACTTGTATTTGATTAAATAAATTTTACTTTATTTTCAAACCTGTATAGCGGTAGAAAACAGCGCCTGGAAATTGATGATCTTGTTTCTGACACTGTATTAGAAAGTTGTATAAATCTGAAACAAGCCAGTACACAGTACGATGCCCTTGACCATGGAGCTTGGCTCCATACCTTAACCATGCAGCACCTGAAGGAAAAATAACATAAAATGCAATGTAATTACATTCTGTAACATTTCAGACAGGCTGGATAGTCATAATATTATCAAGGCAACTTTTTCAGAAAAATACGACAAATGACTTGTCAAAGAACATCTCCACTGAAAGTACCTAAATATTTGACGTACGTACGATCGGTAGCCATGGGACATAAGTTTCTTCCGGGTTGAAGATCGAGCAATTTTGCGATCATTGCCACAGAGTACGAATACTAACGAAACATAAACGACTACTATTTTACAAACGGTTATTAAAAAAATTAACCCAGACAAAGCTGTCAAAGTGAAATCCTCACTAGAAGTTAATGAATCAATCTTCCTTGTGTACACGCTACGACGCGACGCTACGCAAGTTGTAAACAAATCATGTGAGGCCATCTTGGATTTTAGCGCGATCGTGGAATCACAACCAATTTTGAAACGGCGAAAGAGACGATTAATAAGTCTTGAGATGACAAAAAATTTTTTGATCGAATTGTAAACGTGACAAATCGTTCAAAAATGTTTTTATTTCGGGAACTTGCAGTCGCGCGAAAATGACGCAGTGTTAAATTTACCCTAAAATCACATTGTACGGGTCGATCAACGACCACAATTTTTCCGATTTCTCGAAATAGCACGCTAAATAGTGCATAAAAAGACCAAAACAGCATAGCTTTCATGGAAGGAAATCTTGCAAGTTAATTTCGATTGACAAACTTACCGTCTTACAGCTAATCCTGTGAAGTTATGATCTCGGGAAAAACAGCGTAACGGTCTCCGTATGCGTAGTGGCAGTGACGCTCATTTGAAGAAAATCTCACTAACATATGCAAATATACGACCCGCGTTCTCGAGTGAGATGGTCTTTGAAAAAGTGGGAAAACAGTCAGAATAGCGCCGATATATTTCAGCTAGCGCAAATTCTCAAGTGTGTACAAATCGACAAGGCTGTAACAATCGGAACTGGCCGCGACATGGACAGCCTGGCACCTAAACTCTGACCCCTTGTGTAAGCATAACTACCTTTGTATGTAAAATTATTTAATACGTATATGTAAATTACTTTAATTTGCATGCGTCTACTGTCCTAGCAGGAAGTAAGGTAAGCAGCAACCTTGTTATCAAACTGTCTTAGTATAGTTACAAAATACTATTTCAATGTATTCTTACTTTCAACTGTGTCTTAGGACTTGTATGCCATACAATTGCATTTATTTGGGCCTTTTTATATCAGTTGACGGTAACTTCAGTCGATTTGTATTTACCAGAGTGGGTCCCAGAAGGTAGAAGACTGCGCAGCTTTCAATGCAATCTGTCATTCCACACACAGCTCTACAGAAATATTTCCAGAGAAACAACATTTGTTATTGTTTTGCCGTCACGGGTTTCTCATTTTACTTGCATGTCAAGTATTAGCAATACAGCATTGAGCGTCGCAAAATTTCCGGAAGCCATAACAACATACATTTCTTCATTTGCGTACATATGTCGGCCATATTGCACAGAGACGTGATATTTTCGGTCAAGAAACAGTTATTCCGTACATTTTATCATGTGTCATGAGACTCAAAGTGAAGAGGGTCGGCAATCAATTGCAAAGTAACACATCAATTTGAATATTTTAACAGCATTTTTAACCAATTCAGCTGACAGACGATCCCATTATGTATTTTGGAGCATTTTAAACAATTTGAAAAAAATCATGCGTCATGCTCTACTTCCCAGTTAAATTCCTTTGGAAATCCCCTATTGCTAACCGCTGCGCCATACCTCTACCACTAAGTGACGTCATATTTACCCATGTCTGTCTGTCTGAGTAAATACCTTGACGTCGTCATTTTGACAGGCGTAGAACCAGGTTCGATACTGGAGAAACTTCTATCTCCCAGGATCATGGCAAGTCCAAGCGAAGAAAACAGGCTGCTTGTCTTTGGCGTGCCAAGCGACATTGATAGTTCCTTAGCTGTCAGAAAGTTGACGATTCACTTCCAAAAGACAGCGGTCTCTGGTGGAGCCGAAGTAGATCGCGTCATAGTATCGCGCACCCACTCCAATGCCTATGAGGTTTACTTCCAAGAAGAACAAGGTAATGTCATATACATTTTCTTTCATTTTTGTCGAAATTGTGATTGAACTTTATATTTTCGCAGCGATATTGTAACATAACTGCTTGTCACACTTGCAAAAACACCACTTGCCATGTAGTGCAATCGACCAAAATACTCAGAGAATATTTTTGACATTAAACGAAACCCATGCAGTAGTGGGTAGGTAGCCGCTAATACAATGTTCTGTAACGTTATGGTGTTTAGGAAATATGTAGGTACCTTTTAAATTCAGACAGATATTGATCCATCCAATTCCACAGCGCACCAAATTGCGAGGACAGTTTTGTGTAAAAATCTGAATCAACATATTCGATATCGATGTAAGAGACATATGGAGGTCGAAATACCATCTATTCATTATCTTCACAAGAATGGAGCGGTCAGACAAATTTCAGTAAGCGTGATTTCAACTAAACGTTTACTTTTTCTAATACTCGCAGATGCTGTCCTTACGGTGTTACAACAACCGTTACAAACTGTTGATTTCGGCGGTAAACAGTTCACTTGTTCGGTGTCTGGGTTTCCTAACCAACGTCACCATCGACGGGACAGCGCTCATGAACAGAAGGTTAGTCATTAGAATGCCAGTGTGGTACTGCTACTACATTTTCGTCCCTATTATTATTATTATTATTATTATTATTATTATTATCAAAAGTACCGTGTGCTCATTTACTTCAACAATCTCCGAATCTGACCACGAGGTATAGTAAAAATTCATAGGTCTTCACCTATTGCTGTCCATCGTTTTATTCCCTCCAACAAGCAAGTCATGAGATAGAAAGTTTGAGTAAAAGTTTAAGGTAGAACGCACCTCGGGGACAGACATTCGGACTCTCAATTTTTACAGTTCTCTTCTGATATACCACATGTGGGGGTTCATTTTAAAGCTCTTGGTGAAAGAAAACTTTTCACGGCTTAGTTTTTTGAAATTTGAAAATTTTCATTTTTCGCCATAGAGTAAACACAGAGATGGCGGCCATTTTGAATTTCTAATATCGGTAAATCTTGGGTAATTTGTTTCTCTAGTACCAAAATTTGCACGGTGACCCCATATTTTTATTCTTGATTTTGAAAGAGAATGATTGAAAGATTCCTTGAGGAAAGTTAGAGCAAAAGTTTAAGTCTTTCACTTTCGAGGTACATATTACCTTAAGCTCACTTTGAGGCGCATTCCACCTTAAGTAAAATACGTTTGACCTCTCACATTTGACATCTTGCGAACATGCCACGTATGCTGGAGTAAAATTTCCAGAATCATCTTCCAAGTGCAAAACTTGTAGGGTATATTTAGTCCGACTTGTGCAGATAATACGAAATCAATGGAAATGATTACAGGCTAATGTGTAGCATCCTGGAAGCTATTATCGAATTGTTTGGCTGAATCTTACCGGTATAATTAAATAATACAAATAGACTTCCTAAGCTGCTGTAAATACCAATCAGATTTAACCTTCCGAGCACGCTGCACATCAGGAGTTCCTCAAATTAATGTAATTTATCTGTTGAACGCTATAATAGTCATTCTTTATTGCTTGTTAGTTTGTGTTTTAGTCTAAATTTGGAACGATCTTTTGGATTGTCTCAAGTAGTCTTGTTTACGGATCCACTGAGCGAACAAAGTCCGTTAGTCTGGTCCAGTCTAAAAGTCAAATGTCTTTAGCTGATAAGGGCTCCCGCTGATTAAATCTCTATCTATAGAATCGTTAGTTGTTTGTTTGTTTCATGAATTCCTTTACTATTAATAAAAAATACAACATTAAGGTGGATTAAAATTTACAAGACTTCTGCAATAATTTCAAAACCTGAAGAAACATTCCAAGCATAAACATTTTGAAACAAATAATATTATCAAGGTCAAAGAATTTAAAAATTAAAATGAAAGTAACCTACAAATCGAAGTATATTTCAACCCTGGCCAACAACTGCTTCAGTATACCGGCAGGCGCTTTGATTTCAGTAGAGTTACCAACAATGGTATGGCAACCCTAGGCCGCCATGCCGGAAGAGACCAGATGTGAACTGAATGTGCTCACGTTGTTTACTGCAAGTTCATTGCACGGTAGTGCGTTTCACACAACAATCATATATCTGTCATTCGTTATATGTAGCCGGTTTCATCAGCTTTCGCACAGTACTCTCGGGGTTAGATCACTAATAAGAAAGTTCATTAAATATGCCAATGAGCTCATAGTTAACTTCACACTTCTAAATGCTGTACAACACACACAGATATTTGTCAGATCAATATCTGCAGCAGCTTTTATCAAAGTTAGTGTAGCAATTTTCGAGTTATATGACTAATTAAAAAAGTCACAAAATATGCAAATAAGGTAATTATTAATGTGACACTGCTCAGTGCTTCAGGCGACAATGAGATATTTATCAGATCAATATTTATAGCAGGTTTCACCAAATTTGGTGCAATAATTTAGGAGTTATATCACTGATTACAAAGTTCATTAAATATACAAATGAACCCTCAATTAACGTCACACTACTTAATACTTCTCAACACAGTCAGATATCTGTCCGACCATTATCTGTAGATTGCATCTAATTTGATGCAGTTATTTAGGAGTTATAAGACTGATTACAAATGCCGAGAGCTGTCATTGGTTTACAGCTTACTTGCATGCAACGCTTAGAGATTTCATCTAGCATCCTTTAAAAATTATCGCCCCTCATAAATATCAATATATAGAGGTAATCTTTTAAGCGATCAATCAATTGTACAACGCAGCACACAGGTTCATACGAGGATGAAGAAAGGCGAAGACCTCAGGAAGCATCAAATGCGCCAGTCAACATAAAACGCAGTATTACTTTGAAAGAGACAGAACTAAAGCAACTCGAGATGTGTGACTTCGCAAAGACAGTAAAGCAAACGTTCCCGAACTTAGCGATGTCTCTACGACCAGAGACCGCCAGTATGGACCTTTATGGCCAAAATCTCGAAATCGAACGCTGTAAACTGATGGTTTTGGAACATCTCCGAGAGCTTCCAATAGCCAGAATTGCACCCCCATCTTCATCAGCCGTCATGAATTTTCTCAAATCACCTAGGGGAGATTCGTTAGTCAGTGAATATTTCAGAAAGTATCAAATACGGGCGTGTTATTTCGTGGACAAAGACGATATAATATGTTCTGGTATAAGTAAAGAAGAGACAGATCGAGCCAAAGCATTCCTAGCCCATGAGATAGTAGAGAGTAGAGTTAACTTGGAAGATAAGGCGGTCACAGTAGCAAAGACGACCAAGTTTTCAGAGATCATCCGTAGATTAGAGGAACTGAATGAATGTCTCACTATCGAGCTAACTCGACATGGCACCTTGGTCCTTGTCGGCAAGGATACCTCTGTTTCAGTCGCAATGGATGGAGTTCAAACGTACATTTTGTCCAATCAGGAGATCGAACAGTTTGTGCCATTGGAAGCTGGGCGGCTTAGATTCGTCCGTGACATGAAGGAGGAGTTGTTGAACTTCGAACAGACATCAGGGGGACGGTCTGTGAAGATAAAGGTGCAACGTGAGGGGCAGCAGTGTGGTGTAAAGGTCATTGGTGTTAAGCATGAAGTAGACAAGGCTCTTCCGGTTCTGAGAAGCATATTTGATAAAATTGTCAAACGTCGGCATGAAGTTGATAATCCAGGAATGCAGCAAATCTTCAGGGATCGTGACAAAACAGACTATCTTAGACTTATCGAAGTTGACTGCAACTGTACCATTGAAGTGACTGAAGAACGCCTAAGTAAGTCTGATTATAGGAAGTACGAAAAGCCGACGCTTCGGAAAGACCCCGAGCATAGTGTTAGAATTTTACTCAAATACACGACGAAAGACGGAAGACGAATTGTCGTTGCCAAGGGGGACATAACCAAACTTCAGGTCGATGCAATAGCAACAACAGCAAAGCGAGATTTTGGAAGTGTATCGGGTCTGTTTAAAACCATACAAGATGCAGGCAAGTGAATATGATAACGTTACCCAAATTTCTTTTACGACTCTGTTTTCCCTGCACCACCTTTTCCAAATGAAAAGAAAAACATAAATCGAGAAAAAATCATACCTTTGCCTTTCTTGTCTGATGAGTTATTTAGTGCATCGACAATTTTCCCTCTGTTTGAATGTTACTTGAATGTCAGAAACTATTTGCTGTACCGATGATTAATGCCTTATCTAGTCCGACAACATACATCTTTGCCAGGACATACTCTAAATGCTTTTAAAATGTTCTCATATAGTTATAGTAATTTCTAAGCCAAATGGACAAGAATTTGTTACGTATATCAGTCCTATACAACCGTAGTCATCAAAGAAGGGCGAAAGAACGCTCATCAGGAAATAACAATGAAATTGACTAAGATCAGGGTAATACAACCAGATGCATGTTAGTGTATCGAAAAACTGATAAGAACAACAGTAAAATTAATGTGGTACAACATTAAAATCAATTGTCAACAATGTTTTAATTACATTTATGAGGAAAGACTGCATCACATTACACTGTCATCAGCAATCATCAACTACGTACAATCATGTGCTGTCGGTAATATAGGAATCAACTCTGCAAAATTTGAAACATTGGCTAGCCGGAGATCAGACTAAGTAATAACTATACAACCCGATCTATTCACAAAAACCTGCACAGGCAAGGCGTCTGGTTTTACTGTTGTTCTTATCAGTTTTTCAACATACTAAAGTGCATTTCATTGTAAAAGACCATGCAATATAAATCCCAACTTTATAAGCACAGAGAAGCAAATGCAGATTTTGAGATTTTGTTTACGTAATGAAAATGAAGTCAGAGCAACGCCTATTCATTGCCGTTCATATAGTGCTTTTGCGCTTGTATTTGATGAAAGGATTCTAAAGTAGTGGTTGTTAGCGTCTCGTTATTTGTACAACAGGAAAGCACATTTAATATTTTGCAACAAGGTGGTGGCATTCAATCTCCAATATATATTAATCTGCAGGAAAAACATAACTTTTAATTGCATGACATTTCTTTCTAATAGGTGGCAGTGAGATACAATCGGAATGTGAAAAACTGCTGTGTGCCAATAATGGAACACCCTTCGTGGTAGGGCAGGCGGTATCCTCGCGACCCGGAAAACTTCCATCATGTTCCCGCGTAATTCACGTATTCGGCCCGGAGTGGGATAAAGACGCAGAGCGAAGCGTTGTAGACTCTCTGGCCGACGCAATCGAGGCGTGTCTAGATGAAGCTGATAAACATAATTGTCGTCAAGTGGCTATCCCTCTTATTGGTGTAGATGAATTTGGATTTCCTTTGGAACTGTGTGTCCACACCATAGTGAAAACCATAGAAGATTTCTGGACTGAAAAGAAAGATCGAACATTAGTAACGAAAATATTCTTAATCGACCAAATTAGGAATAGATGCAAAGTGTTTGCCGATGCCGTGAGATCAGTATATAATGTGAAAAACGAAGTGGCTGCAAACGATGAATACCAACAAGGTGGGTACCGAGTATGTACGTATGTGTGTATGTATGTATGTATGTATGTATGTATGTATGTATGTATGTATGTATGTATGTATGTATGTATGTATGTATGTATGTATGTATGTATGTATGTATGTATGTATGTATGTATGTATGTATGTATGTATGTATGTATGTATGTATGTATGTATGTATGTATGTATGTATGTATGTATGTATGTATGTATGTATGTATGTATGTATGTAGCTACGTACGTAGGTACGTATGTATGTACGCATTTGATGACAATTACAATATTTAACTTACGTATTTAATGAGAATTACGTACGTACACGCACGCACTCATATGTATACGTACATATGTACTTATGAATGGATCGATGAGCCGATAGATCGATTGATAAATTGGCGGATGGATTGATAATATGGTGAATGTATGTATGTTGTTTTTATCGAAGCATGTATGGAAGTATTTTGTCACTCATGTATCCTGTAATTCTCATCAAATTCCTAGAGTCCTTGTTTGTTTTTAACAAAAGGTGAAATCGAAAAAAAAAATATACTTCATCGTCCTTAGTTATTCGTAACTCTGTTTAGCGCATTGTCTTGTATTACTCAGTACTGTACATATTCAATTTGTCGACATTAAGAGAGCCTCTTCTAGGGTTTCACGAGTATTTACAACCATTTTTTATATTACTGATAACTATTGAACTTTAAGTCACGACTGGAATTAATACGGCAACAAAAAGTGCATATTATAAACAACGCATTGTTTGCTAGGTACAGTGCCCCTAAAGCAACTTGGAGATATACGAATGCATTGAGTCATTTTAAACATATCAATGCAGGAGGGATGAACGTTCAACACCAGAATCATTTGTTGTTAAGTAGCATTGTTGAAATACTCGACTTAATCTGTTATTTATCTAATTCTAGTTATCTTATTTATTTCTAGAGGAAAAAAGCCAAACGATTGAAATACGGAGACCAAGGATTACTTCCAACGTACCCAAACTGCCGCCAGTTTCTAAAACGATGACCTACATCGACCAGACCAGGCTGATGACCACTGAAGGAAAGAATGTTAACCTTATCATCGGCAACCTGGCGACTCAGAAGGTATTCTGCCACACTTAAAGAATGATTTGTGCGCGGGTCAGAGTTGAATTTGTACCGTAAGTCAGTTCAAGTCGAAAGAAACATTACTCTCATTGACGTTTATTGGTTGTTTATCAGATTTGCTTACAACAAATCTATACTTGTGGCGAGCATCTACAAAAACGAAATGAGAGAGCCATTGATTTAGGTTTTTTAGCTCATACTTGGTATGTATATAAATACCAAAAAGAGCTTATATGGTGAGTCGGTGGTGTATGTATTTCTGTATTTCTGTATGTATGTGTGTATGTATGTATGTATGTATGTCTGTCTGTCTGTCTGTCTGTCTGTCTGTCTGTCGTCTGTCTGTCTGTCTGTATGTATGTATGTATGTCTGTCTGTCTGTCTGTCTGTCTGTCTGTCTGTATGTATGTATGTATGTATGTATGTATGTATGTATGTATGTATGTATGTATGTATGTATGTATGTATGTATGTATGTATGTATGTATGTATGTATGTATGTATGTATGTATGTATGTATGTATGTATGTATGTATGTATGTATGTATGTATGTATGTATGTATGTATGTGCGGATGTATGTCCGTCACACGCAAAGGCTCCCAAACCGCCGTACCTACCATCTCAGTATTTGGTGTACAGGTAGACCAGGGGTTGAGATGTGACGTTGTTCAAATGAACATGCCAGTGTCAAAAATATGCAAATGAGGTAAGAAAAAGGGAAATCATGCAAATGTGCAGGAGTGGTGGCATGCCAGTGACTGAAACAGGATACTCCACTGACCTTGAGTAATTTCCTGTTATTGTTCATGAACTGTTACATGAATTAACAGACTTGCCCAAACTAAGAGGGACTAGCTGTGTGTATGCATGTTACTAAAGTTGACCTCCAGTACCTAAAGTTTCAGAACTTATTGACTTTTGTCATTCTTGTTTTTCTGATTTAAATATTTCTTGTTTTTCTGGTTGTACTGTGCAGAAATCATTATCACAACATTAATGTAGAATTTTCCTGCACTGAACAGATAGAAACAACATTTATTGTTGATCTTTGGTACCCATACTGGTATGTACCAATTCTGATCAAATGTGAGCGACACCGTATCATTGCGGTATTTTGATATAAGGCAAGGAACATCATAAAAATATTTCATGCATATCGATGATATGGCATCTATTTCATCATGAAACCATATCATGGCTTTGCAAGTACCGTTTACTTCTAATGATACTATGTTCTGCTTGATTTAAAGTGGAAAAAGGCATCTCTTGTCAGAGAACATACTATAACAAGCAAAGCAGATATCAAACGTGAACTGTAAACCATTTCTTCATTAGGTTGATTTGTTGGTAAACAGCATCGTAAGGAATTGGACTTGACTGCTGGAGCAGCTTCAAAGGCTATATATTCCGTTGCTGGCCCACAGTTGAAACATGAGTTGTCTAATGTAACTAAGGGGCGTCCACCAAAAGATGGAGACACGTTCGTTACCTTGGTGCTAATCTCCCGGCAAAGCATGTTATTCATATAATTTGTTGCCACTGGCAAAGTACTCAGCAGAATCAGTCTGAACAGGTGGGTTATTCTCTGCTCATTTTTTATGAGTTCGTTTGTCATCGTCGAATTATCTTGTCTGCAAGTGGAAAGGCTAATGGACAAATTGTAGGATATAACTTTGAAATATATTTGCACAATATTGCTATTGTGTGAAAATGAAGATTTTAGACACTTGCGAGCAGTTTCAAATATTTAAAATCCGAAATGTCAGTTTGACATGGCACCTAGTCAAACATTTGTACATTTTGAAGCCATTGACAGAACAACAGCGGTAAAACAAGGAAATACATTTACCATTAGTTTAGTGGTTTTTAGACCGACCATTTTTTGTTCTTGCGTAAGCCAAAATAAACGCATAACAATTAATGTATAATTTGAGCACAGTGATTGCCTCAAAAACAGATAACTGCCACTAAGAAGAAAATCTAACACTTAAAGAATCAAAAGAGAATGGTTGAAACAAATGAAAAGCAATGAAAAGCAATGAACAACAGTTACACACCCGTAGTAGAACTTTACTATAAAGTTTAGATAGGTACGATTCTATTGATAAAGAATCTGCATTTATCAATAAAAACTGACCAGTAAATTTTGTCAAAGTAAATTTTATTATCCTATTTAGTTTTATTCTTGCCACTTCCAACCGAATCGCATTTTATTTTCCAGACATTGCGTGACATTTTGCAGGAATGTTTCAGGATAGCTAACTTAAACTCGGCCTCGTCGATAGCATTTCCTGCCATTGGTACAGGGAACCTTGGCTTTCCCCGAGATCTTGTGGCTAAAGTAATGTACGAGGAAGTAGAGATATTCAGCCGACGTCATGCAAAAAGTACTGTAAATGACATAAACTTCGTTGTCTATGATCAAGATCATCCAACAAAGAAGGTAATGTATAAGATAAAAGGAATACTAACTCAAAATAATTTGATTTAAAAAAGAAGAGGATTATCAAGGTTGTCAAACCAATTTTACACAGTCAAACTTGTATAGGGATACATAGATACAAAGATAGATACATAGATAGACAATATAAATACAAAGATAGGGAGATAATGAAATATAGACAGATAGGAAGAGAGATTGATATGTAAATAGATAGATATGTAGATACATAAGTATGTAAGTACATACATACATACATACATACATACATACATACATACATACATACATACATACATACATACATACATACATACATACATACATACATACATACATACATACATACATACATACATACATACATACATACATACATACATACATACATACATACATACATACATACATACATACATACATACATACATACATACATACATACATACATACATACATACATACATACATACATATATATACATACATCTGGTACGTACGTACATACATACATATTCATTCTTTCGTCCTCTGTTCGCGTCGAGTTGACAAATAATTTAGAAAAGTTTTGGTTTTATCCAATTTTAACATGTATGACCGGAATTTTTGGTCAAATTTACAAAGCTTCAGCGTAATAATCCGTAGAAATTTAGTAATACCGATGACTGACTTCAGCTTCAGATGCTAAGTAACATTTTAATCACATATTGATTTATATTTTTATTTATTGTAGTCGTTCAAGACTAAAGTACAGAAGTACGCTTCGATGATACCTGTTTCTCCCGGATCAACAGCTGTAGAAAAAATGCGGAGACATGAACGTGAGAGACCGACCATCAGTAAAAGTCACGGTGCGCTGGCGTCAGGGACTTCTGATATAGCAAAAACGAAATCGTTCAAAGGTAGATTCAAACTGACGATTTTAAAATAAAACGTAGAAGCTAAATTTTTACTAGAATTTAATAGTCATTGTTACAATAGGGCAATATTACGTGTTATTTGCCGAAGAGTACATTTAATAAACGGACAAGTCGATGGATGGATGGATTAGTATCTGACTGACTGACTCAACGAAAGAATGATATGACGAATGATTGATGATTCGATGAATGAATGAAATGTGTCGGTTGATTTATTTTGCTGTTTTCTTACACTGACGTACCAAGAAAGAAACATGTGAATATATCATACGTTAAAACTGTCATTTACGGTGTTTTTTCCCGCCATTTAATTTGGCTCTTTAAAGTTGGAAAGTTGTGCAATGTTCGACACTATTGTTGACAACCAAATTTGGACTAAGTTTTGAGCAGTAACGCTGTATACTTACTATAAAGAATGAATTGTAGCGACATGAATTATACTCGTTATATCCAGATATCTTAGAGAGTCGAATGACAAACTTTATAGAATAAAAATTATGAAAAATACTGTAAACATGTCAGCTAGTGACCCTTGATAAAATGATAAAAATAAGTGAAAAAAGAACAAAAGAACAAACAAAAATTCCAAAGATAAACAATCTAATCAAAAACAACATGCAAATATCGTAACTGTTGCAGATGAAAGACTGTATAAAGACCTCGACTTGCATGGACACCACGAATGGCAGATGTCAGTTGGATCCATTCGTGTACATGTTATCAACGGTGATATTACATCCGAAACAATAGACTGTGTTGTTACCGAAGTAAACAAGAAGTTGGAACCAATAAGTAAGAGTTTAATGGCCCATATCACAAGTTGTGATTATCCTACTAAAAGGCGAGGCAATATAATTCATCCGACAGGCTTACCAGGTCGCAATGCGGGAAAGGTTTTAGAAATCGGCAAAACGTTTTGTTGTGGGCAAAACAAGGTGTTTTTAAACGCCTGCAATTCTCTTCAATTTTCACATTATCATTATGCTTTACAGATAAGTATATTAATAGCTGCAATTTGCTGATGGAGAGAGAGAAAAAGAGAGAGAGGCGAGAGAGAGAGAGAGGAGAGAGAGAGAGAGAGAGAGAGAGAGGAGAGAGAGAGAGAGAGAGAGAGAGAGAGAGAGAGAGAGAGAGAGATGATAGTTTTCTTCTGCTTTTCTTTTTCATAATCTTCAGCGGATATATCCGTGCTGATTATCAACAGTGCGGGAAAGGAAGTTCAAAGAGCATTAGCTGAATCTTTGGGCAAGTACCCTTTCAACTTAAAATGAATGCATAATACACTTGCTATGCCAATTTGTTTGCGCTACATGCGTAAAGGTTCCAAACCGCCCAAATGTCCATACACAATAAGCAGAGAAACAAAAGCATTGCAAGGGGAACCAGCAAGCTGGCAGAGGAAGGCAGTATAAATGGAAACCTTTTCTTTACCTGTATTTGCCAATCAACAATTACTATGCTGGCGATTCTATGAAGACGTTAAAGCCTTTATGTAACAATACCTCTCGGATAAATGGACATGATAGTTTAAGGACAAATTAATTAAAATAAATGCCCAAACCGACCCAATCCAAGAGGTTTTTCTCAACAAAAAACATTGCTACACAGTGTAGATAATTTGTTGTCACCAGGCACTCATCAGCAATGCAAGGCACACCTAACAACGGCTGGAAGCTTACCATGCAGAAGAATTATCCATGCTGTTGTAGAGGACATTAACGTGAAAACAATCTTGCAACAAATCCTTGAACTGGCGCACACGCGCCAAATGACGTCTTTAGCGATGCCACCGATTTGTTTAGGTTTGTTTTACTATAAATTCCATGTCAAATATAAAGTACAGTGGTGTTTTGCCCCAAAGAAAGAAAGTGAACAGTTGTATAAGTCTCATTCTTTCATCAATTATGCCCTATACGTTTCCAGTTTTAAGTCCATGGAAAATTCTGCCAGATAGGGTTTATTGTTTATCCAGAGTTCAGATATATGTATGTACGTAAGACCCTGAAATACGATGGAAAATATCAGTGTGTTATTTTAATTAGATAATCAATTTCATAATCATATCCCAGTATTCTTTTTATTAACAGGCTGCAGTAACAAAGACACGAAAGATATTGCCTACAAGACTTTTCAAGCTTTTGGTAAATTTCTGGAAAACAAAACGGCAACATATGTACACACTGTGAAGGTCGTAACCTTACAGAGTAGATTGGTGGAAGTCTACCGACAGGCAATGATTGACATAATTCATGATCAGGGCAAACATAGTATATTTGGTTAGTACTTACCTGTTTTGGAAACAAAATTCCCAATGCTGTTATCGAAAATGTGTAGTAACTTGTGTTCATGATATGATAACTCGTAACAAATGGTAATACAAAAATCGGTCTGATAATCTTTAGGAGTAGGGAAGATTTTTTCTCATTATCATTTTGCGAACATTGTTTTTCTTTGTACAAATTTGATAATGATTTGCTTACCTTGTACTTGATTATTTTTTGTAAGTTATGGTCGCATGACGAATACTTACAGTATTTTTTATTAAATGGAGTTCACCTTTATGTAATGGCGGCACCCCGTAGCATAAATGCCTTTTGTGACCGATGTCTCGAGACGGTAGAATGAAACCGACCACAGCTCAGTTAAATTTATATCTCTAGCAGGGCCAACTAGTCTTATTGGCCTTAACCTCTCTAGAGCTGCAACAAGACTCAGAGCATGAAATGAGGAACCGACAACCACACAGTCGTATAATATAACAAACAACATCCGGGAATTACTATTTGCATCAAATCGTCAACGTATACATACGAAATAGCAATACTGTTCTTCAAAACTACAAATATTACACCACGATAACAATCGCCGTACTAATCAATATCCAAACAACAGGAGTTGAACACACTTTCAGTGTAAAAACTTTAGACTTTTTCTAAACGCTTAACAGTTTCTACAAAATATTACATTACCGATCAGGTACCTCAGACTTGACTAAGTGTCTCTGAAACACGAAGAATTCTATGCTATGAACGCGATTGTAAGTCGGGTACAATGCCCGTACATAGAAATTGGCGAAAACACACTCGATCCACCGCTAAGCAGCGTCCAATCCAGCTACCATGGTTATCAGGGTTTAAAGAAACAGTCCGATACACATATAGTTCGATCTGTATCAACTCACCATGGCAGTCTTCATACGTTCTCGCCGACTTCAGAGAAACTTAAAATACAGCAACATTAAATAACATGCAAGAACTCCAGGGCGATATAGAAAAATATACAGCCTGGGAATTCTACTCGTTACACCTTGTTCAACTTCAATTGCAGATAAACTTTCAAACTGGAAATCGTCGTCATCAAACAAACCAGGAATCGAAGAAGCAGAAGAAGCCTATCCTGAAGAGAACCGGTGACGCGCGTGCTCTTAGACATTTTCGCTGAGTCTGAACAGAACATCGACAGGGCAGTCGCAAAAATCAAAACTGTTCTTTCAAGGGAAGTAGACACTATAGTGAGTACAATGCAATAACCATTACGAAACCTTCAATACAGAGAGAGAGAGAGAGAAGAGAGAGAGAGAGAGAGAGAGAGAGAGAGAGAGAGAAGAGAGAGAGAGAGAGAGAGAGAGAGAGAGAGAGAGTATTTTAAATGAATTGTATATTCCAGCAACTGAGTGAACTCTTGGCCAACAGTCGAGAAATTTTGCCGGTTATAGCAGATAGTGATGTATGTAAGTAAATACGTACATTCGAATGATTTTTTAAAATAAGCTCAGTGCGTCATCTTCTTGTTGATATTTTGATGATTATATTACAAAGGTAATTAGCAAACCATCAGTGAAAATGTTACAGAGAGAGCAAATGGAGAAGATAAAGCGATTTGGAACAAGTCGTAACGTGAGTTCTCATTTTTATATTAGAGCTCTGTAATGACGAAAGTTATTTTTGATCAGTTGCACGAAAGTTTTGGCCAACATAAAATGCGGAAATAAGGTAAAAGGTATGCACATATTTTTATAAATGCAAGCATCAGCCTTTTTGCAAGGAGGGAAGGACGCGAATATACAAGTTGTCATGGATATACTTTCCATCGTAACGTAAAACATATCATTTGATATTTGAAGGGAATTACATGTCAAAAGTAATCAAACGGTTCGTGCGAGCAAGTATATGCTTTTGGAAATCTGCCGAGCTCTGTTAATGTTTAGCAGGTTTGCAAGGCATATGCTGTTAGTATATTATGAATGTTATGTCCTTACTAACAGGTCACCATTGAACACATCAGTACTGGACGAGTTGATCATCTCAAACTTCATGGCACTCCACATGATATTATGAAGGTTTATGATATGATCAATAAAATCCTGGATAATATTGAAAAGGAAGAACAGCGCAAAAGAGAAGCTGAAATTTACGCTAAAAACGTGAAGTGGTACTTTAAAGACGGTGAACAATATGAGGAATACGAAAAAGAAATATCTGCTGTCATCGAACAAGCCTGCCAGAAAGGTCAACCTGAGGTCGAATTCGCTATAAACGGCGGTACTTATAAGATAATTTTCAAAAAATGGTTGAAATCTCTCTTGACGACAAATCAGAAGTGCCGGTACAGAGGTTTCTTACCGAAGGTAAGAAGAAATTGTTTGAAAAAGTAACAGAAAGACTGTATCATGTTGACCTACGGAGAGTCCATTAGCAAACGGTCAAGCACGAAAAAAGTAATTTGAAAAGCTTTTCGACCAGAATTTATCATGTTTCGAATGGTTACAATTAATCTAAGCTCTATCTATTTTTGATGATTATTTTTACAATTTGTTTGTAGAGGCAATTCCCCTCCCACCAAACTGGGAACCCATGGCACAAGACAAGCCTTTCATATTAGTCACCCTGGACCCATCAACATCTGAGTATCAAAATGTCAAGTCTGCATTCATCGAGAAACTTGATGACACCCGCAACGTTGTTGATATACATGTAAGTACCGCTGAATTTCAAGAATGCTGAACAATACGATTTATTTAGATCAATTAGACAAGTCTTGTTCGTGACATGTGTCATAATGATGATTGCCATTTTAGTTTCATGGTTTGTTTTGTTTTTATTTTGGTGATTGTAACATTTCATATGTTAAACCATAAAGACTAATAAATTTCATCTTGCAAACATTGACTAACAAAATTCCTTATGGTATACCTGTGCTGTCTGCGTCGCTTGTTTTGTTCCTATTATTAGTCTAATACGTGTCATGCTATTCAATCATTATGCCGTCCTCTTTCACTTTACTATTTTTTATGAAATAGTCGCCATTTTATATACTGAAGGTAAATGAAATGTATTTCTGGCTTAACTCGATTAGCGGCTATTTTTCAGTCTTTTTCTTACGTAACAATTTATATAATATGGCAATGTTTCCTCCGCATATGTTATATTCAGTTAAAAAAAATACTAATATATATTATCATTATTATTATTACTATATTATAATTATTATTTTTCTGGCATTGTATCTTTCTCTCTACGCTACTGCCAACTATCGCTAACAAATAATGATGTTTATTCCTAACTTGATGCCTACACAACTTTGGTCGAACGTCCGGAGTAAAAATTCAATATTTGTTTCAGATTGAACGAGTTCAAAACTCAAAGTTATATCGCCAATACATGGTTTTAAAACAAAGTATGGATGCTCGCAAATCTGGCGTTCAAAGTGAAAGAAACTTGTACCACGGGACGAAGGAAAAATCCTCCACTCTCATCAATGCCACGGGATTTAACAGAAGCTTTGCAGGATTAAATGGTAAGGATCGCAATTCCCCTTGACAAAATGTCTTTTGATATCTGAACTTATTTCCCTTGCTGTCAAATTATCTACCTTGTTACAAAAGCTCTGGCCTTGTCCTAAAATAGATCACACACCTCTCGAATCACATTTTCTGTCTTTGCTGTAGCTGTCAATTATGGCAAAGGTTCCTACTTCGCTGTAAAATCAGGGTACTCAGCAGGAAGAACGTATTCGCCGCCAGACGATAACGGATACAAGTACATTTACCAGTGCAAAGTCCTCACAGGAGAGTATGCACGTGGTAAACAAGACATGATGGTGCCTCCACCGAAAAATCCTAACAACCCGACTATTTGCTACGACAGCGTTGTGGACAAGATGGATAACCCCACCATGTTTGTTGTGTTCAACGACGCTCTTGCATATCCTGAGTACCTTATCAAATTCAAAGAGGTTTAATTTAATATGACCGCAACTTGTACGTAGGTGTTCCTGTACTCTAAGGGTATGATTCTTGTCGCATAGAATCGTTTTTATATCATACAATAGTCGCGTTGGCTATGTAGTAGCAAAGTCAAAAATATTTACATTACTCATTTACATGCAAATTCCATTCAGTCAAGGAAGTAATGTCTCACGATGAGAATTATCTTAGCTAAGTCTAGTATGTATGCTCATCATTATTAATCTGATTTCTACTGATATTTGGAAGTGGAAAACACAATTGCAGAGTGCATTCTACGTTTCCCTGGAAGATAAAAAATAGAGCTGTCCTCCGTGTTTTGTATTATTAAGATTTGTAAGTCTGAAACTAAGGTGACTTGTATCAAAAACATTGATTGAGGTCACGAGACGTGTAATGCATACATAAAAACATACAAAACATTGAAAATAATGTCAGAAGCAATTCAGTATTAACATTTGCTTCTGAGGGCGGCTTACCTACAGCTGAATTCAGACTTGTAAAATGCCGTTGACTTATTTTAAGGAGTTCTTCAGGAGACTTAGGGATCAGTTTTAGATCATTCCCGGTCGAAAATTACTCGACGAGACCGAACCAAAACAATTCAAACGCGGGACAATGATTTCTATATACATGTATATATAGTAGTGATAGCTAAAACAATTTCACGGTTCGCTTATTCGCTGTTCGACATTTTAATTGATTTACTGGTTAATGTCTTTTCAGTAATTCAAAAGGGAATTGACTTTGCGTCTGAGCTATAGGTAGTTGAGTCCACGCACATTTTTCTTTTCGCACTTCGTTTTTATTTCTGTATCATCGACTGTTTCTATGATTGTGTAAGAATGTCTGTTTGAAATAATTAAGAGTCTGTGTAAACGGTGTGATATGTAATGTATCCGGTTATACATCGGCAACGATACTAATAACGAAGGAAGATGCTTCTGTTTGCGATACCTATAATCTCGAGCCTCAGGGATTGGCGGGCACTAGATTGATTTCTTAACAACATTATTTTTGTATAGCTAACATTTTTATGACATATCAGTGTGCTCCAGGCTACTTACTAAATCATTAACTGTGTATGGTTTTTCATACAAAACAGGCCATATCGTAATAACTTTAGCCCTCTTAATCTAATGCAGTCAATAACCGAACATAACTTTATAAATTACTTAAATACTGACCACCAACACGAGTGATTATCGCCGCCTTGGCTGAAAAATCGTTAACAACCCACTAGGCTTTCAAGTTAACGGAAACAGATAAAGCTGTCATTGGTTAATATCCTTGAAGAATGTATTTCCGAAGACGTTGGAAACGTAAATGTTCAAAAAAAGATGGTATCTTTACAAACAAATTGAATAATGAGTATTGTCTTACCGATGTCTGTCTGTCTGTTGGTGATATCTCAAGATGGCTCTTTGGATCGGTATCACAGCTGATACACGGATTCTGTTTAGACTTGCAAAAGCTAATGTTTTTTTTCTTGTAC
Source organism: Ptychodera flava (assembly GCF_041260155.1). Lineage (NCBI taxonomy): Eukaryota > Metazoa > Hemichordata > Enteropneusta > Ptychoderidae > Ptychodera > Ptychodera flava. Next base: position 12,858,410 of record NC_091937.1, read on the forward strand.
CTTGCAAAATTAATACCATTTTGCTTAATTTATTGTTCGAAAATCACATAAGCTTATTTTCAGAACGACAGTAATATCTTACAAATCCTCTTATATATATGGTAATAATCAAGGGACGTTAAGAGAGATTACAAGGTCAAACAGAAATTATTCTTCGCTGGCACTGCTCATTTGCAAATTAAAGAACTCTTCTATTGAGGAATGTATTTTCGGATTGGCACGACCAGAACTGACCAAAAAGTACACTGTAGATACTGTAATATAACATCAATAATGCCAGATCAGATACTGCCTTTCAAACCATAATGCTCCTTCACCAGGAAGGGAACAATCTTCCTATCAAGGCACACTATGTGGCAACATTAGAAACGGTAGCAAGAACAGACAGAACCACAGAAAACAAATAAAGCAACGGATACATTCGAAGATAAGATTAGTCGAGCCATTCTTCTGATGATCGCTTTAGAGGACGTGTGTGTGTGTGTGTGTGTGTGTGTGTGGTGTGTGTGTGTGTGGTGATGTATGTGTGTGTGTGTGTGTGTGTGTGTGTGATTGTATGTATGTGTCGGACTGTAGTTTTTGCCGGTTATCCGTAGTGTTGTCAGTGTCTTGGCTATGATTTATTTGTTTATAGGATGTTTTATGCGTGGTTCATATACTTTATCGTGTCGGCTCCAGAGCTAAAGTTTCAACCCAGAGTGAGTTACAATCGTACTTTTCGTATAAAAAGTTACATTTCATGGTAAATTAATGAGTGAAGTATGATATAAAAATACAGGAGCTCTTACCTGTTTGAATGGCTTAGATGTTGATGGCATTTGATAAAATGTGTGTATGTGTAATTATAGTGTGGATGTGAGGGCGCTACTTGTGTTTGAATTTGAAAAAAAAGACAATGAGTACAACTAGCTGAGAATATGTAGGCGGTCAGGTGTTAACGTGTCTAGTTTTGAGACTAACACGATTTCCAGCTTTTGTAGATTGGGTCGTCCATCTTATTTTTTATATACCAATTATTGACACGTCTAGGATAGTGTGCTGATCTGAATCGAAGTGGAAGGCTACTGGCATTTTCGTTTTGTGACGGATGGTTGACGGTTGCTTTTATATCTGTGTAGCACTATGTTTTGGTCTGATAGCCCATGCATGAATGAAGAGGGTTTTTTTGTAAAGGATATTTTTGTTTATATCTAGACAATAAACGATTTATTTTGCATGATTCTATGCAGTAAGTGAAGTTTCTAGGCATTTCACATCAATACCTGCAGATCATAGCCTTAGGAGAACGGTATAGCATGTGCAGTGGACAACGGTGACGGCTCAAAGTTTGACCATCTATTCACACATACGGATAGCTTAATGCAAATTTTGATGTTCGCAATGACAACGACTTTTCACTCAGCATGTGGATACATAACATGGCTAAAAATATATTGGCTATGAATATCAGGATGATAACTTGGTACTGTCATGTTCCTATTACTTTTGTGGCAATTTTGACTATATTTCCCCACCATATCATAGGATGATATCGTACACTTCGGAAGGGAAATTTGTGAATGGCCCGACAGCTTTTTCTTTGCAGTTTGAATAATTTTGTGTTTAATTGTGATTGATAAATTGTGATTAAATAACTATGAAAACGAATTTTCATTGGCCATCATTTCCCGAGCCTGTTATCCAAGTACATCAGTTCAGTAATGAAAAATGATATTTTATTGAAGTTTGGCGCAACAAAGTCGACATGTCCTTTCTGTGTTCAGCTGGGTTGACTGTATGAGCGTTGGTCATCTGCCAACGATCATCAATTTGTCGCCCACTAAGTTTTATTTCATGTCCCAGGCTTTGGTAGTCCGTTTGGGCTAACATTTCATTCATTTTGGTAGCCCCAGGGAAATGATGGTAGTCTGTATATATATATATATATATATATATATATATATATATATATATATATATATATATATATATATATATATATATATATATAGATATTTGAGCTGTTATGTAGTTTGAAGCTACTGTGATGTAATAATAATGAAAGTCATTTTGCACTTTTATTAACAACAAGTAATTTACACGTTTTACAGGTTTTCCTTATGGACGACATGTCTTGTATTGCATTTTAGTAACAATAAGTGATTTACACATTATAATGAATTTCCTTATGAACGATATATGTCTCTTGATTGACTAGGTTTTTGAAACACACAAATTACATTAAAGAGGAGGCACCGTGGCCCAGTGGTTAGTGTAACGGACTCACTGTCAGAGCATGGTGGGTTTAAGACCCGGTAGGTCCAGAGTAAAGGACTCACTGTCGGAGGATGGTGAGTTCGAGACTCCAGCACTGTGTTGTGCCCTTGAACAGGCACTTCACTCCTCAGTGCTTCATTGGGGTTATTAAGTTATTACCCAATCCTGTAATTGGGCTAACGCCTGTTGGATGATGGACTGAATAAAATAAAGAAAAAAAAGACATGAAAAAAGTTCACTTAAAATTTTTACATAGCTTATTACTAATCACCTTATTTAACAAACTTTCGTAATTAGGGACATGTATCTTAATAGATTTCACATATTTGATAAATTTGCTAGTTCATTGCTAGTATGTTCATTGTAGATAATATTATAAAACAGTTGTTTAAGTCACTTTTAAATTAAATTAATTACTAATTTGCATATTTAGCATTGGTGGAGTTCAGCATTTTTGATGAAATTTGCTATGTACATTAAATATACTATAGTTTAACATAAGTGAAAGTCGTTCAGCATTTTTAATGAGCTGATTACTAATTTGCATATTCATCTAACACATTAATAAGGGATGCATAATTATCTAAATACAGTTGACAACATGATTACGTGTGCTATGATGTTGACGATTCAATGATATAACACTAATGATAGATATTTTGTATCTTAACGTCAGGTTATTGTTGATTGGCATGACATTTGCTAGTAAGTGACATATAACTTTAAGAATTTGGTTATGCTTAAGGAAACCTACAGGTCATCGTTGTAACGGAAGACAATTTGCATTTTCATGTTAGCTTATTTGTAAGGTAAATATTAAATGAGCCTTCACAAGTTCGCATGTGTCATTTGAAAGACTTTGCAGGAAGCAATTAGACTTGCTACGTAAAGTGATGATGTAATAATATGACAGCAGTGACAGAAATATAACATTTTCATTTCAGCAAATTTAACATATATACTGACAGATTTTTCTATTGAAGGAAAGGGATCTTTTCTTGACTCGTAATGACGCTTCGTGTAATATGTCGTGTGACATATTCATCCATTGTCTTTGTGTAGCCTATGATACGCCCTATTCATCAATCATATAATTGGTTGACAACGTAGGTATCCAGCTAGATATAACCGACGGATTAAGTTTTATATAGAAAAAAGCACAGCGGAGTCAGATTTGTGATATAGGTACGACTTTGTGTCTGATAAAACACATTAACTATTTTACTCGTTTCAATTCAAACTGAAGTTGTGGTGATCTCATTGGTAAGCAGGAGATGCGTAAAAATTGGTTGTATAATACAGGGAATACCAAGAAATACATTCTTGTATTGATTATGATAAATAAAAATGAAACAAATTTGAACCTTGCCAGTGTATGCTTAAATAGTCGCCGTTTCTATCTTAATGTAGTCAATCAAAGAAAACAGTCAATATCAGTTGATTAGCCACCCTAAGTCCCTCTATTATTTATTTCTATGGAGCACAAACGCGAGGATTATCGTCCTGAATAAACAACTCATTAGCCGGTTATAATTTATATTTTATACGTAACCTTTTAGCTGCCAGTTACAAAATAATAACAAAACCTTTCCAGAATTTTAACAGGGGTGCTTTAGACTACTGTCGAGCGAGTTGAATTGTATATAGTATTTATCAATAGCACCTGTCCATTTCAAATAAAACTGACGTAGGAACTAAGTGTAACCGTAATTTACTATCTGACTTAGTGGGAATCATGATAGCACATTATCTCTATAATTCACCATTTTCATGCTTGCATTCAACTTTGCGCAAGCTAAATATGAGGGTCGGTAAGGAAAATAATCAATCGGATTATTCAGATATTGCCTTCGGCTAGTTATAAAAATCAAAAAATCTCACAGGGTATATCCATCAAATCACTATCCACGATTGTAATCACGATTCACTTGACTATCGCCTTTAGAATGACATTTTCCATGAAGGAAAGCAAAGTCTGTCTACGAAACAGCAGCCCTTTTGAAAGTTCGTGGCTATTTTCCTAATTATGCATGTGCTATATTCAGAAGCATGCGTACTTGAAAGACGAAGGCAACATGAAGAAAATTGATTGCGGTTTTATAGGCCTGCGCATCTATCTACTAAAGGTCTCTTTACCAACGACGACAGAATGCTAAAGAGACATTTATTAAAACTCTGATACTATGACCTTTGATCTACAACCGTTATGGTTACGAAGTCAATAGTTTTCAATTATCTCACCTTAGTGTAGTATTTTCACGAATCTTATTGTACATTGCATCTACAATGGCGTCGAATGATAAGAGAGATACAAATAGATGAGAAAGAAATGGAACGAGAAGTTTGTAGAATCAGGTACAGATAAGAAAATGCTCAACTCTCTCCCGCGAGTATTTGCATTTCAAACCTTTATGTCAGAGTGCTCCGTATTTGTAATATCATGTATATCGCTGTTTAGAGTAGACCGGCCTGGAAAAACATTCTATTATCCTACCAGTGCATACCCAAATACTGTCCTCACAGCCGCGCATGATGGGCGATATCGATCATTGACAAGAATTTCATCATTTTAAGACTCATAATGCAACAGAAAGGATTACACCATATCATTTGTGTCAGTCATAATGACAGCATGATATACCATTAATTGAAAAGACTTTGCATAGAACATCACGGTTGATGCTTGTATTTAAAATTTCTAACAAATTAGCCGAATCATATCAGAACAATAGCTAACAATATGGCGGAATAAAATTATGCCACAATGATCACTTTGCCGAACAAATTTGCACGTTTATTTGTGTTTGCCATAGTATAGTAAACACATATTACCTGGTCATGACGGCCTCGGGTAATAGTGACGTGTTTCTGGTAACACACGGCACCTCGGGGTAATAGACGGGCGCTATAGCCCAAATAAGGACCAGGTTATAGGTGTTTTATAACACACCACAAGCTCATGTTGTATTATGTTATAGTTTTTAATGCGTTTTGATATTTTTGACCGCAACAATCCATTGTGACAAGTTTACTTACCGATATTGCCACAGCTGTTACAGCATGGTGCCACTTTCTTCCCAAAATATTCTAAGCATACCTAGCAACATCCTTGATTGCAATTGAATCATTTTTGTTGATGAGCGGCTCAAGTTGCTACGCTGTTGGAATGGAAAATCTATCTGTTTTAGAGAGAGGCTCGTCGCTCATCCTAGCCGCACATCACTTTCTAGTCACCTGTCATTGTTTGAAAGCTGCGGACGACACTACGGTCACGTGACCGGGTACTTTTCCAAATTTGGGCAAAACTATTTCTCTAGCGAAATAGTTTTTCAATAAATACCCTTCGACGTCACTTTTGTCGATCCGGTGGGGACTAGACGTATCTATTTTATCGTCACGTGACGTATTTTGGCGAATCGCGACACGGTATGAGTATGTGGCGTGTTATAATACAATTTATGACTGAAATCGATTCAGAGAAGCCTAAACGATGGCAATGTGCAGTACATAAAACCTGTTCGAAACAATAACGGCCATTATAGGTGCAATGTGCAACAGGAAATGAAACTATAGCAAAGGGTTGATAACAGTCAAGTCGTGAAATTACTAACACGAAGATTAGATATTCCAAAACTACTGACGTGGTAACCATAAGGGTTGTAGATCAAAGGTCACAGTATTAGGGCTTTTTGTCGTCTTTGGTGATACAGACCTGTAGTAATACAGATTCGCAGGCCGACAAACCGCAATCGATTTGTCTTATGGTTGCTTTTATCTTGCAATTACGCATGCTTATGAATATAGCATATGCATAATTAGGAAAATGGCCACCAACTTTCAAAAGGACAACTGTTTCGTTGGCAGACTTTGCTTTCTCTCATGGAAAATGTCATTCTAAGGACGATAGTCAAGTGAATCGCGAATAGATTCGTAGATAGCGATTTACTCGGATGAGGATATCCACACATGGATATAATGTGGTGAAATAAACATTTATATCCTCGAAAATACAGTTTCGCGGGCCGACAAACCGCAATCGATATGTCTTATTGTTGCTTTTATATTGCAACTACGCATGCTTATGAATATAGCATATACATAATTAATAAAATGGCCATCAACTTGCCAAAGACACTGACATACAAAAATGAATGCAGACTATACCTCCGATATGTGAACACAGAGCTAAAACGGCCATAAACAACGGTGAAAGATATCTACATTAACAAACGCTGAGATGTTCGGAAACCCCTTCTACCTTGTAGATGTACTACGTTTTAATAGGTACAATTAAGGCAAGAAACGTTCCTATTTGATCAAGAAATTGACCAGAAAATAAGTTCTACTATGCAGTCTAAAAGTGCCGTATTACAGTTGATCGAAACTAATGATTGATAAGGAATGAAGCTGGTCTAAGATCAAATGTTACCATGAAACGTTGGGACAATGTGCCCTACTTTTGATGGACAGGTCTCATTTATTTTTATGGATGCAATGAATTAACTATTTTACAACATAGTAAAATGACACCCATTGTGACATTTACCCCATAAAGTTTTCTGGTTTCAGTCAACAACAGCGATAACTTGAAGATTTGACTCCGATGCAGAAATACTAATAAATATTGCGTTTGTGACGTTACCTAAGCAAAGAGTGTCTATCAAAAAAAGTCATGAAAAGTCAAGCTTAGGAAAACACCTACCCATCAATCTTTTTTCTTGAGTTTAAGCTTTGCTGCATCATAGGAGATTGTAGTCAGATTGTAAATGATTAACGAGAAAATGGACGGAAGTCGATGGCGTCGCTATGACAATTGAAGCGTTGAAGTACAGTACGTCTTACTGTATTGGGCAGGCAAAACGAGGCTGGTCCACATTGTCAATATAATGTATTTCAATTCGATACTTTATCACCATATTCTCTGTGAATCGGCGATGACGGTATGCCACAGCACTTGTAGAGTCGGGTTGACAACACAACCTGTGTTATATTGGAGAGGACTGTCTACACCACAAGGAACTCAAACCATGAATAGGTAAGAAATTATGTTTCTTAAATCACTCTTATGTGTCAAATTATGGGGAATCATTTTCCTTTTGATATTTAGTTTTTTAGTTTTAGATTGGAATATTTTATTGTTCGCTTAAAGTCTTATTTCATAGAATGTTAAAATATAAAACAAATATCGCATTTCATTCGAATAGCGGGATCTTGCCTTTACAGGACCGATTAAACGGTTTCGTCTTAGAGAAAAAAAGACACTTTAACAGACCGAACATATGTTGAGACAAAAGTGAATATTTTCTTAACGAATTTGAATCTTAAGAGTTTTGCAAATTCTGAAGGCAACGAACTTTGCCTAGGTGATTACAATTCATGGATTAACGGACAAGATATCAAAATATATTGATGTTCAATAAAATATTAGCTCCTTAGAAAGCGTTACTTCTGTGGTAGTACAAGACTATGTGATCCGTCTGAAAGACCACTTGTTGTAATAATGGTCTGTAGCCGTTTACCTAGGGCTCAAGTATTCTGTTACGGTTCAAAGACAAGAAATTGACTTTTCTAATCTAACAATTCTCTGGTGATTAATAAGTTCAGCCCAATAAATTATACATTATCTGAGAGCCCAGATATAGTGGACCATTTGGTAACCACAGTGTCACTATTGTTTACATAACTATCACGTAACGGTAATTTGCATAACCTTTCAAAAATCGGGTTTATGTTTTTTCTCAATACTTCAAAATACCTGACTCAAACTTTATGGAATGCAAGCTGTCACAACTCTCTTTCAAAGTGTGTCTCAGCTTTTTTATATCTTGCTTAGTGTTTTGGAGCACAGCTTTAAAGAAACCAACAAAGGTTAAATTCACCGCTGTGGAAGTTTTTTTGTCATAAAAAAAGTTTTACAAGGTTTGAAAAAATTCCGAGACACTTTTCGAAAGATCCCGAAGACAGTTTGCATTCACACAAATTTCAGCCAAATGTCTCAAAGCATTGAAACAAAACATAGGGAAAACCGATGTTTGAAAGGTTATGCAAATTACCTGTCACGTGATAGTTATCTGAAGAATGATGACACTAAAGAAACTAAAATGTTTCCTATATCTAGGCTTTCCGAAAATATATTATTTACTGGGGTTCTGAGCTTATTAACCACTAGAGAATTGTTAGCTTAAAAAGACGAATTTCTTGTCTTTGAACCTTAAGAGAGTGGTCACAACGGAAAAAGGCGATAGACTTAAGATTATTGAAAAGGCTTAGTAGCTGATTTTTTGTTCTGCATACTTTGAAAAACGTATGTCAAGGCTTGTTCAACAAAGATGAACAACCTACTCACATTGGTCATTGCCGTACCCGTCCCTTATGTCCGTTGCTTTAAAGAGTACTACATTTTTCTATGTACAACTGTCGTGCAGTTTTATTTACATTTATAGACGATACAAAATTTGATGATGAAGGATGTGAAACTACACTCGTTGATAAACCTTACATTATTTTGTCTATGAACTGTAAATACAGCATGTTGGACAATGTAAACTTCTGCTTTTCATGCCGAAGGTATTTTGCAGGTAACATTTAGATATAGATGCACTATTCAGCGCAAAATATGACCAATACGGTTTTTGTTTCGGATATATATGAATAATATGACAAATTATTTCATTTTTAACGGTTTCATTTGGTTTCGTTCAATAGTTTATAGTTGTATTTAACCCAGACAGAAAAAAAAACTTACTGCAAAACTGAGGACGATAATTTCGAAATAAGTACCGTATTATATATGATGTTCTGCCCGCGAGCAAAGTCCTACACTGCTCGCCATCTCTGCCTTATCCAAAAGTACTTGTCACCTAACCCTGGAATCCTGGAATCTAGACCCCATAATTCACGTCTCTCAAAAGTTTGTCATTAAAACTTGAATTAATACACAACAAACCAGATGTGAACTGAATGTGCTCACGTGTTTTGCAACAGATTCATTAATAGTAGTATGCTTCACAGAACAATCAGATATATGTTATATCATTATATGTAGCAGGTTTCATCAACATTCACACAGCACTCTCAGAGTTAAATTACTCATGACAAAACCTTATTTAATATGCAAATGAGCTGTTTATTAACTTGACACTACTCAATGCTTCATGGGACAATTAGATATCTATCAGATCAACATTTGTAGCACGTTTCATCAAATTTAATGCTGTAATTTTGGAGTAATACCACTAGTTGCAAATTTTGATTCAATATGCAAATGAACCCTTAATTAACTTGACACTGCTCAATGTTTCATAGCACAATTAGATGTTTATCAGATCAATATCTGTAGCAGGTTTCATCAAATTTGGTACCATCATTTCAGAGCTATATCAGTAGTAACAAAGTTCATTAAGTATATTAATGAACCCTTAATTAACTTCACACTACTAAATGCTTTACAACAAAGTCAGATATCTATCTGATCAGTATCTGCAGCAGATTTCATCAAATTCGGTACAGTTGTTTCGGAGTCATATGACTAATTACAGAACTTTATGAAATATGCAAATGAGTTATTTATTAACGTTTACTGCCCAATGTTTCTCAGTACAATTAGTTAAATATCAGATCAATATGTGTTGCAGGTATCATCAAATTGTTGCAGGAATTCCAGTTGAATTACAAATTACAAAAATTTATTAAATATGCAAATGAGCAGATAATTGACATGACACTCACAGTGTCATCATAATGTTATGAGGTTGTCATCTGTGAAAAGTTTCATGAAATTTTGTGCAGTATTTCTTGATATGTGTCGACACTGTCATCACTTTTTCCATAGGAAACCATTATATGAAAAAAGATATTTCATAACATCACGAATATGCAAGTCACACTAACCAAAATATATTCAATTTTTGCAATTAGCATATGGTACCTATCTACGAAATCTAACTTGAATCCGTTCAGGCGTTTTTAATTTATCGTATAAACAGAGAGACAGAGAGACAGACAGACAGACAGACAGACACACTCACTCACACACACACGGACAGACAGACAGACATCGCTATGACATTAGCTCACGTGTGTGAACAGCAGAGCTAAAAAACATGTCATGCGATTATGCTGTCGTAACAGACATGTTAAAAACGGTCACTTTTTCCGAGTGCTGACTTCTAACACTGCCGAAATGTCCAATTGTCGTGTGTCCTTGTGATTCATGATTTCTTGCTTAATTTTTGAAATATATTTGAACGCTGCACATGTTCCTTTTGGAAAGTTTGGATCTTCAGCTATATCTAATTGTAAGAAGCATTACATCACATTGGGCAGTGTCATGTTAATAAATAGCTCATTTATCGAGAAATGGTACATCTTAAGCTGGGTCGTCACAAAACTTGACTATACTCTTTCGTTTCAAAGAATATAATATATGGAAATATTTTGTAACAGTACAAATATGCAGAAAGTCGCAAACTATATCAAGATCGTTTCTAGACGCCTCAATAACATGATTGTAATCGACAGTTCCTGTTTATATGCATTTATTATCATATACCCATGCCCATATTGCTACATCCTAGTGACGTTCAACGTAAAATATCAGCCGTGATATTTCACGGTAAACGTCGAGATATGCACGATGAACGTCATCAGTTTTAGGGTTTTCCCGAACTACATTAGCAGTTTGTTGGTAAACAACGTAAACAACAAAATGGCTGCCGCTCCCCGCCTGCGAAGCGATGTCGCCGACGTAAAACTTGAAGGGCTCCGAGGAACACGGGTATTTCTGGTTGCAAAATACGGAAATATCACGTTGAGTCTTGAAATGTTTTCCCATGGTATTTTTTTTGTCAAGTTCTAGCAAACATTCTGCCGTTCGCACGGCGCCGGCACTGTGCACGGGCTCCACCGAAGAGGTAGTGAGCGCGTGGCGTGACAGGCGCGTGCGTGACAGCGATGTCGCGCGCGCGACGACTGTTGACATGGCAACTCTAAAGGTAAACTAACAAAATGGCGTCCCCTCTCCGCGCGAGCTCCGTGCCGCACGACGATCGAAATCAGGATAGATTTAAAGCTGAGCAGTTTTTGATCGGTTACAGTTGTAATAGCATATTGCACCTTAAAATGTTCCTTCTGTATGGCGATTTTTGTATCCCTATGTCTTTCTTCTTGGGTTTCATTGAGATATGGACGACTTGCAGCGATGTCGCGCGTGATGTTGACATCTTCGTCGTATACTTTATGAATGAAGCCTGTTCACATAAACATTCTGATATTTATGCGCAAGGCGTAATAAAGTAAAGCCTCAAAATTAAAGGGTTTTCGTTCTATTAGTAAAAATTCCCTAAAATTATGGGCATGGGTATATGATAAATCGGTTATTACCCAATATCGCCTGTTCCTTGTGTCGTATCAGCATTCGTGTCATTTGTGCTGTGTCAGACACTCGACTTCGTCTCGTGTCTGACACAGCACAAATGACACTCATGCTGATACGACACAGGAACAGGCGATATTGGGTAATAACCTCTAAGTATCGAACGGTTCAACCTTCTCAGTAAACCTTTCTATCAAGGTTATATTTTTTTACGATTACACAGACACTCACAATTGAACGTATCGAAAGGTGTTGCGATATGAAGATAAGATTATGGATGGGAAGGGAACTTCCCAAAATGTACAACCTTTAGAAAAGTTTAATATTCCCTGTTTAACCCCATTGAGCAAATGTGTTTCATCGTCCGCGAGTAAAGCGCCTGGCATATAATGATGTGCATTTGAAAACAGTGTATTTTTCGCGTAAGCTTTCTTGAAGAAATAAGCATTTAATATCCAATGTCTGGTCATACGACATATGTCAGTAATTGTACACATGACCAATCGAAAACGTTTTGTAGATTCCAAAAGCATTTAACTTCTAGAACATTACATACCAAGCGAATACATACTATTTTTCAATCTTTATACTCGCCAATCCTCAAAATAGTGACGGCGATTACTGTACAGGTGTTTTTGTATAAAGCTTTGCCATCGAAAACAGCTGAACAAGGCCTGAGGTTTCTAAAGAGCATTTTCACATGTGGCAGTAATGTCGAGGCGTTTCTTATGTAATATATAAATTAGGATATTGCTTATTAATTCATTACAAATTTATGAATTATCGAAGATTCTCGATAAGAATGGAAAAGGCAAAAATCTTGTCTTGCCGTAGCTTAACCTCGTTGAGGTGTTTTTAAATACAAAACATAATGTTCTATATCATCCTTCCTTTTCAGCTGATTTGTCATGCGAAAAGTCATGTGAAAACAATATACGGCATTCAAAACAGAGTGCTAAACGGTACGTGTACTGCGTCTAATTATATCTAATTGCATTGCAAACTCAAGAACACGATAGTTCCTGATTCTCGCCAGCTTATGTCATGAAAATATCGTTCTTTATCATTATCATATATATGATATATGACAGACCTCAAGAATGAATTAAGATATTCAAGATATGACATTGTAAACAATAATTCACAGATCTTGGCTGACAAGAATGGCGGAGTCTTCAAGCGAAGTAAAGCGCCTCTTCCATGTAATGGTATTGTTGTCTGTACTTGCCTGTATACTACTTTCAGCAGTGATGTCCGATAAAGTGGAGCCGGAGCCACAGGTGACTTACCAGTACTGTCTGTCTCTCCTGAGTGACGACTATAATTATGGATCTTCCTTCGATTGTTCAAAGCTTTACCTCAGACAAGTACCAAGCTTTCTGCCAACAACTACGGTAGATCTGTATCTTTATAGAAACATTATCAAAGAACTTAACAAAGATTCCTTTCAACAGTTGTCAAATCTTAAGAGATTAAACCTCAGTGATAATGACATCAGTATCATAAAAGATCAAAGTTTTATTAACTTGCCATTTCTTGAAATATTAGACCTTTCATTTAATGGAATTCAATCGATTCCGTGCAACGTTTTTGAAAGACTTCGGAATTTAAAATTCCTTCGAATTGTCGATATTGCTAATTTAGAGTTTGGCAAGTGTTCCTGGAATGGTTTAAAGTATTTGACATATTTCGAGATGAGCCTCTTTTTAAACAACACAATCACTGACAACTTTGAAGGACTTGAAAGCATAGAGACACTCAGGGTGTGGGTTAATTATAAACGAAACAACACTGATCCAATCATTAACAACTGCCTTAACATGAGTATGTTTCACACATTACCACGTCTGAAACTTCTTGATCTGTCACTTGGAAAATTCTACTGTATTGACGGCACTTCGGTTTCTCAGAGTAATACAGATTTGGTCGAACGAAATGGCATAATCCATTTAACTATTGGTTATAATCGACATCTCACCAAAATATTTCCTGGGAGTTTCATGGGAATGTCGAGTCTACAAAGTTTGGATATCACAAGTTGTTATAACTTGAGACGTATCGATACATCCGTCTTTAAGGGCCTTCGAAACCTCGACCGTCTTATCCTTAACTTTGGAAATCTACGCTCATTTGATCCAAAGCAGTTCGCCGAACTAAAGACATTATCATTTTTGGATCTTGTCAGCAATATCGAGAGTGGCAATGTTGACCAATCCGTGTTTGTTGGTTTATCGAATACAATATATTTAAATTTATCGTTCGGAAACATTCAGAGCATTGAACCTGATTCTTTCGCTCATTTTCGTGAACTCACTCACTTAGACCTCTCAAGGAACAAGATTGAGTACATAGATGCACGTGTTCTCCATGGCCCATCAAAGCTTACATATTTAAACTTACAGTCATCAGAAGAGCCGATAAACATAGATCCTAATGCTTTTCAAGAATTGAATTTTTTGAAATATCTCTGTCTCGCAAATGATATGACAATTGAAGTATTACAACCATTGAAGTCTCTCACGTTGTTGGATTGGGCATGTCCAGGTCCTGCTTCACTTAAATCATTTTGTGGTATGTACTTATTTTATTACATAGATGCCAGCACTCGGTACAATTCACTTTTCCACTGGATGTCAAGCTTTCCAAATCTGAAGAAAATTAATGTATTTTCAGTGGAAAGATCGTGGGGTTACATGTATCCATATAAAATAGGAATTGATACTCTGAACTTTCTACAAATATTGAAAAATTCGTCTGACAATTTTGAGTCGATTTCCCTATTCGTACCTCAAATGTAGATTTACAACAACATTTTGAAGAGTGGATCAAGTACATATCCGAGGGCAATTTGGCAAACCATATGCCACAATTAGATGAAATGATACCGAATATTATCAAGGGTGCGCTTCTATATGCTGACATACACTCATTAAACTTGACAATACCTAAGTATTTGATGCCTCATTGTGAAATTCACGCGAATGAGTACATCAATGTACAATCTTTGTTCTATAATAGTGGCTCTGATACTATGGAAAACGTGTTTACATGTTTCAAAGGATTGAATTCACTATATTTGAACCAGAGTACTTTGCCCCTGAGATACATAGACAGCGACACATTCTCAAATTTAGAATCCCTAAGGCTGTTAGATCTGAGCAGGAATAGTATTTTATTTATTCCGGAAACTTTGTTCAATAGTTTAACGAACCTTGCTTATTTGAACATTGTTCAGAATGCATTTGAGATGGACTCTGACACAATTGCAAACCTTTCAACGCTTCAGGTTTTGCAGTTTGATATCAAAGACCAAATATATTTATACTCACAAGGTTGCTGCCGGGTTGTGTATGATGACTATAGCGAAGACTGGGCAGCCGACTATATGAAAACGTGGGTCGACAAGGGAAAATGCAATTTTTATTCAAATAACAATGGCGATGCCGACTATCCTAGCTACAGCTGCCATGTATCATACTCACTTTGTGTTTGTGACCCTAGTAAAATTGTAATCCTCAATATGAAAACATATGGTATTTCATTCTTTGATGAAGTGATCAATTTCCAATCTTTGACTAGTATGACTGCTGCGTTTATGGATAGTTATTCGGTTGATGTATACGTGCCTCAGTTGGTGGAGCTTGATCTATCTTATTCAATTGTGAAACTCAATAATTATCATGTCAGATTTAGAGACGTGAAAAATGTTCGGATTGCTCGATTTATCGGCACGGATTACGACAGTAGAGACACTCATGCACAATGTAATGAAACGACAAATCACATCATATTTCAATCCTTTGTTAACCTAGAATATTTAACTGCGTCATACTCTGGCATAACAGCTGTTTGCAGTTCTATTTTCGACTCTTGACAAACTTGCAGTTTCTGGATATTTCATATAATGAAATCCCATTTGTCGGAAAAGATACATTCCAATACAACACACAACTATCAGTGATTATCCTCAGCAATAACAAGATTACGATGTTTGATCCCGCAACATTTTCGCATATGACTTTTTTGTCATACCTTTACTTCGAAAATAATCCATTAAACTGTGATTGTGACAAAGAGTATATACAGAAGTGGATGACGTCAACCAAAACTGTATCGTTCACCATGGATAGTTCTATACCATGGCAGACTTGTTCAGAGCCAAGTTCTCTCTCTGGTAAACCATTCATTATGATCGATCACCATCGAATAGCGTGTTACGAAACTCAGATAAAACTTGTAGCAATTATTGTTCTTGTAATACCTATCGCCTTTGTGAGTCGAATTGTTTGGAAGAAACGCTGGCATTTGTTATATAATGCCTACAAGAAAATGAACAAGATAAAACAGCGTTACCCCCTCTACTTCCGGTTAGAAGAAGTGAGAGAGTATGATTTCGACGCCTTTATCAGTTTTAGTGAAGGAGATTCCGAGTGGGTTGATGAGCAGCTCCAACCCTTTATGGAAGATGAACTTGAACTGAGACTGTGTATTCACACACGAGACTTCCACGGCGGAAAAGATATATTTACAAATATCGAGGATAACATCAAAAAGAGCAAGAAAATAATCTTTATCGTGTCAGAAAATTTCGTTAAGAGTTCCTACTGTGATTTTGAAATGCGATTGGCGTTCTCGATGATGTTGCACGCTCTGCAAGATGAGCGTATACTTTTGTTTATAATGTTAGAAAAAGTTCCCCAGAAAGACATGTCTGACATCCTGAAGTTCTTTGTCAATACCAAGACATACTTAGCTTGGCCTGAAGGGGATGAAAACGATGACGAAAGGCAGCACTTCTGGGAACATTTAAAAGGGATAGTAACAGACGAATGGCAAATTTTCTGAATTCTTCACAGTCATTTTTGTTGACGAAAAGTAAGCAACCATCCAGATGTATTAAATCATGTAGTCTAATGCCATCTTTATTTTAATGTGATTCCCTATGATAACAGAAATTTATTTTGTAATAACATAAACAAAGAAACGTCATAGTTTATTATTGGTGGCTCTATATTGCATTTTAGCGCGTATTTCATTTTTGGGGAGTCGTTTAGTCACTTTTGACGATCAATTCGTGGGTGTCAACGACAACGACATTCCAAGCGATGGAGAGTAATTTAGAATTGTACACATTTAAAGATATTAGGCTGTTTCCTATTCCTTAAACCTTTGTTTTATAACACATTTCATACAGGATCACGTGCTGTCGCCTCTTGGACGAACATTATTTGTTTTCTTTTTTGTCTTGCCACCAATTTTACAATGGTGTCTTAAGTTTTACGTCATGGGCAAAGGTTAGTCTTATTACTTTAAGGTTCCAAGACAAGTAATTGATCATTTTAATATAACAATTGTCTGGTGGTTAATAAGCCCATACAACCCGTAAATTACATTTTTCGGAAAGCCTATATATAGGGTAACATTTTGGTTACCATAGTGTCACCATTATTTACATAACTATAACGTAACAGGTGATTTGCATAACATTTCAAAAATGGTTTTCCCTAGGTTTGTTTCTGAGCTTTGATATATAGGGCTGAAATTTGTGTGAGTGCAAGCTGTCCTAAGGGTCTTCAAAGCATGTCTCAGAATTTTTTTCAAACTTTCTAAAACAATTTTTATGACAGAAAAAACCTCCAGAGCGGTGAATTTAACCCTAGTTGATTTCTTTAAAATTGTGGTCAAAAAAAAAAACCGAGCAAGATATATAAAAAATCTGAAACACTTTGGTAGAGCGTTTTGACAGCTTGCATTCCAGCGAGTTTGATTAAGATATTTTGAAGGATTGAGACAAAAAATGGGGAAAACCGATTTTTGAAAGGTAATGCAAATTACCTGTCACGTGATAGTTATGTATATAATGGTGACACCATGGTAACCAAAATGTTCCTCTATATCTTGGCTTTTCGAAACTATATAATTTACTGGCGTTTTGAGCTAATTCACCACCAGATAATTGTTACATTAAAAATATCAATTTGTGTCTTGGAACCTTAAATTCAGATGTTAATTTGACATTATAGTAATGATATTTTGTTAGCATATCGACTGCGAAATAACATGTTAAAAATGTGTCTTCTGAAGTCATGTAAATGTGCCGTTCGTTATTCGCAATTTTACATATTATGCGACATTGATGCTGGCATTCTTCTCACTTATAGATTTTACCGGCCATCGGTTTTACTAAAAGTCTTCGCTTAAATATATTTGGATTAAATCTGTAAAACCTCCCAAAACCAACCAAACAAACAAAATCAACTTTTTGTTTAACACGAAATGTAATCCTGTAATCTCATGTCTAAGCGATCAATATATTATTCCATAAGTTTATTTTTAAATTAGTTTCATCATATCAGGATTAGATATCTTTATACTATATCATTATTTTGTTAATTAGTGACAGTTAATCCAGCACGTTTTTCCATAAGATACGCAGGCTTTGTGTAAATTTAAATTTCTATAGGAGAGGCAATAGAATTTTTTGTCTTTGATGTCATTGTTTCTATGAGGAAAGAATACGATCTGACTTTCAATGATTTGGCATTAGCAGCACAAAACATGTCAAAAAGGACTTTGTACTTTCGGCAAAGAAAAAATCACCACAATGCAATAACCACATAGATTAGCTTTGACATGATCTGATAAGAACTTTGTGACCCGCATTCATGGAGTGCCAATTCCATGGATTTTTTTTTTCTGAGAATGGCGTTGTATTTATTAACGATCTTCTTGATATTGATTGTAAGTTTTATACATTTGATCAATTTGTTGAACAATATGTTAGTATTTGTACTTATTTTGAATATAATCAACTTTCATCTGCTGTAACGTCTGCCTGGAGGAAGACTATCACAAGATCAACTTCATCAAAGTTATGAACCAAACCTTCGAAATGATAAATGGATGTCAGGTGAAAAGATTAATAGAGATATGTACATTTATTTTATGAATTTAGAAACACCTATTGGTATTCTTTCTAACATCTTAATGTACTGGCATAATATTCTGGATATTGTTATTCCACTTGACAACATTTTTTTGCTTCCTTTCACAATAATCATTGACACTAAACTAAGGAATTTTCAATACAAACTTATTATGAAGAGTTTACCAACACATCGTTTATTGCACACTTGGGGATTGATTGAATCGCCATGTGTTCATTTTGTAAACAAGTAAAAGAAGATTATTGTCATCTATTTTGGGATTGTATACACAGAGCTCAATTTTGGAACTCTGCGAAAAAGTGGATTTACGACGTTACACAGACAAAATTATTGTTGAATGCTATGAATTGTATCCTGGGTGACACAGAACCTATGGATAGCTCAATTATTAACTTTGTTTTTCTCATGGCACGATTTTATACAGTCAAATGTAGGTACACGAATTCTCTTTCAAGTTTTGTTAATTTTAAACATTATTCAAGGTCAGTGTACAATGCAGAAACATGTATAGCATTGTCAAATGACGCACTAGAAAAACATACACAAAAGTTGGGGACATTTAATACACATTTTGCCTCATATTTTTGTTTTGTAAATGTTTGGTTTTATTCTATGTGCGTTTGTTTGCTTTGTTTCTGTTTTAATGTGGAATATAACAAAATTAAAAACATTAAGAACTTCGTGACATTTCAATATGACTTTTGTGTTCAACTAAGTGGGAAAGTAACTAAATTAGTCGATCACAGTCTGTTCATAAATTGATTGTATGGCCAATAGTGAGGTACATGTATCATGCACAATATTTGAACGCTTTTTGTAGCATATGTTTGGTATAACTTTTGTAATCTCTCAAAGAGTGTTACCTCTTATCAAGAGTAGTTAAAAGTTCCAGTAGTCGAAATTAAAAAAAAAACACTTAAATTAAGGGCTTTTGTCAGTTGAATTATATATTATTATACTTTTGTTCACTTTTATTAGATTTTGTTAGTTCAGCTCGTCAACAAGGATTCAAAATGTGTAACAAACACATTCATTCCTATTGACAGCTGAATTAAGGACATTTGTAAACAATAACAACATATTACATAAAGAAGATTTAGAAAAATTAGTAAGATTTGAAATAAAGGTGCAAAAAATTGTGGAAACTTATCACTGTTCTTGTCGTTATCTTCAAAGTTGCCTTTTAATGCTACACTAAAGAATAAGGTTTAACAGAATGAAACATCTACCTTGTACAAATATTGAAATTATTTAATTGAAAACTGTATAAATGGATATCATCAAAGCATGCGTTTGAATGATGCAACAATCGGTTATAAATACGTAACACAGTAGAAATCAACATGACAACGGATTTAAATCAATCCAGCCTCTTGACTTTTACCCTGAATTTAGGACAAGGCTATTTATATTGCTGAAATAAAATCAAAATGATTTTCAATTTTAATTTCGTTCCGTCACTTATAAAAGTAAGAGATCTCTTATCCCTGAGTGTATCCGTTGTTTTCTTGGAAAACACATATGGTTGATTGAAGGTATGTATTTAAGATGACGGGAGAAAATTGATGGCAATCAGTACAAACAACGACCAGGCTCACTAAGGCCACATTCAAACACATAAGCCAGTATCACTGCGTGATATTTAGTACGTGTGTATTAAAGTGACAAAATATGGTTGCTTTGACTGAATTTGAGTCTGAGTATGTTTGTGCAGTTATTCCTCAACTCTACAGTGTGTGATTTGGTGGCGGTCAGAAAATTGTAACAACTTAGCCTGTTCATTGAAGCACTTCGTTCTAGCCGAGTGGTTTTTTCCGTGATCTTTGCGCCAGGTGAGTTAAAATCAGGTCAAGAATTTACCGACTTCGCAGTAATAACACTTACAATTATACTTAATAGTACCCAACCTGTGATGAATATACCTATCAACAATGAAAGCCCACACAATGCTGGTAATATGTTTGTTTACTCAGAGTGTGCTAATGGTTGCTGAGCGTGCGCATTTTTTTTTTTGACATGTGTATGTAATTGCTCAAACACCATAATTATGTTAAATTTGGAATAATTTTCTTTGGCTATGTTTGATGCAACATTTTTTATTATGAATTTAATCATCATGGCCTTAAAAATTATCAACATCTTCTACTCACACTCAAACATCGCAGGTAAAGTCAAAGGCCGCAAAGTGACTTTTGCGACAAAGAAACTTTATGAAAGATATCTATTCTGTCTACATAAGTATTCTGTAGAAGTAGCAGATAATTTAAGCCTAATTTTCCTATAACCGGAAGTATTGGTGTCCTTAATTCTACAAAAGCGTTTCATTCAGTCGCATGGGTTTTGACTTAAAGTTACAATATGCACAGAATTATATTTTAAAATATTCTCTTTCATGTCCGGTTTACCCTTTGACTATGTATTGCAGTCATGTGGTCATAAGTGTGAACATTCGAATTTTTTGCAAATGGTGTCTTAATCAGTTGCTTTGTTTTGCGTTTGTAGTGCCATTTGCGAAAAAGCCGATTGTAATCATTAAATGATATTAAAGAATTGAGGGATGATCGTGAATGATCTCTTCACGAATATTCTAATCAAGTATTGCGAATGCAGCTCTTACATTAAATGATGTACCTCATATAGCATTAAGGACTTAAGGACTCCTTATTATCACGTATATACATATTTATAGTCTAACGTATTGGGGTTAGATAGCTTTGTTTTCTATGCAGGTTGACCATTTGTGTCTGCTAACTCGTCTACAACATACCTGATTACACATCATCTCAATGTCAGACACATTGCGACGATCCAGAGGTTAACATGTAATCATGGAATTTTAGTTCTTAATTTACAAATTAACTTTGAGTGGTATTCCATGGAACGGAAAATGTTTTCAATTTGCATACATCAAGAAACCTCATGTTTTATTATTGGTGGCGCTGTTTGAATGAGTATTTCCTTTGAAACGCTGATCCCATTTAGTAAGGTATTGCCGTTTCTGTTGGTATCGTGGCATTTTTGACATTAAGTGATTTCCAAGAATCGTAAACCAAAGTTATGTATACTGAGTTCAGAAGAGTAATTTAGAATTACATCTGTCAACATTTTTAGACATTTTAGGTTGTTTCTACTTCCCCGTACCCTTAATGTTTGTGTCTATTATGTAATTACTTCATACAAGAAGAGGTGATGACGACTTTTGAATCAAAAGTATTTGTCTCCGTACTTGACATTTAGGTTATTGGCGAAAATTATTACTATTGCTTTGCATTGAAAAGCCCATTTGTTATTAATGTTCTAGTATTCCCCGCGTTACGTTGACTTGAATATATTGAAAGGTGTCTCCTACAGCCATGAACAGTAAAGCGCTGAGCTGTGCGATATGGATGCTGATATTTTTATCACTTTCAATATTATACCAGCCATTGGTCAGTCTGAATTGTTCCTTTCTAAAATAGTTTTGGATTAAATTTCTACATAGTTACTATTTCAAATGATGAGAAATGTGATCCTCCGATTTTATGTCTTAATTAAACGACGACAGCATCGTTTATTTAATAAATGATTGCAGTAATTTATCTGCAGATTATTTTTAGATGTATTATACTTGATGGTAATTTTCTGTGAAATAATGTTGTAAATACAACGAATATTTTATTTAATGACGCGTAAGCTTTGTCTAAATTTCCATATTAAATGCAAGCGTATTAATACCTGTTAACTTTAATATAACAAGTGTTCTATGATGAAAGACCATCTGACTTTTGACGTACGTAGTAAATCACATATTGAAAAGTTTATTTCCGCCTTGTATTTTTCTAAAGGGAAAATAGAGTCACGTGCATGAAAAATACAGTATAAAGTCTTTATATAAAAACGCCCTAACAATCTAACGTGGCTGTTGTGTTTAACGTAGTAAGAAAACAGTCATCAATGCAGTCAATGCTGTGTTAATAGTCGATAAAGTAAATGCTCATCTTACACGCATGCTATGTTTACCTTTTACAGTTAATATCTGGTATAACGTTTGTCAGCTTTTTGTGTTTTAAAAGTGTTTTCTCTCAGATCGTCAAGTGCAGATTGACGTTGAAGTACTTGTAATTTCAAAAAACGTTTCCTTCACTTTAGTCAGTTGAATTAGAAACTGTCGTACACAGAATTATATATCACACCTTTGTTCGCTGTATTTAGATTTTCAGATTATATTCGTTCAACCTTCAACAGATTCAGAATGTTTAACTAGCAATAATATTATTGTTATTGGCGGTTGACTTACTGGCCACCATTGACTTCATTTGGATTGAATAAAAATATATGTTAATTGAAGAAAATTCAAAAAAACGTAGGTAATACTTGTAATAAAAGAATTGGACTTTGTAAAAGAGGTCGTCATGAATTATCTTCAGAGTTGCCTGAATTACTTTGAAAATGCAATATGTACTATTAGCGAATATTAAGATTTTTGAAATAAAATACTGCATTACTGGATTTCACCATGACCTTTAAGCTATCTTTTTGATTTTTTATGAATTTAATGCAAGTCTTTTAATATTGCTGACAAATACAATCAAAACGATTTTCAATTTTGTTAGGCTGTTATAAAGGAATGAGATCTCAGTTCATGGAAATGTTAGTGCTGCAGGTAATATTGATATGTCCACAGCTTTATCCCTGAATTTATCCGTTGTTTTGTGTTTGATTAGTCTGTTGTTTGAGGGAAGGGAAGGTCTGCTCGTAAAGCCGTCTCAACAAAAACTGACGGCTACTGGTACAATTAATGCTAAGGCTCATTACATTCGAAAACACTATACTAGTGAGTATCAGGCACATGGTATTTTAACATGGGTGTACAACTAACGAAATATGGTTGTTTTGATTGAGTTTATATCCGAGTATGTGTATGCAAGTGCTTCATGAATGCTACAAAATGTACGCGTATGGAGGGGTCCACTATCAGATTACTGTAGCAACTTGGCTCTGTTATTGAAGCACTCTTCATTTTGGCTGTGATGTCTGCGCTAAGTGACTTGATGCCTAACGCTGTGAGTTCGAAGCCGACTGAGAATGTACCAAATTTTCAATAATGACCCTTCGCCTAATATCGAATACTACCCAACATGCAATAACGTCTAACCTTGCAATATTTGATACCCGAATAAGAATATAACTACGCATCAACCATGACCACGCCAAAAACAACTACAAAATTTTGTATCATTCCTCCGTCTACAGTCCTTGTGTCATGCTTGATTGCCGAAAGTGTGCTCTTAGTTGCTAAGTATGCTTATGATTTGTTTTGATATTTCATTCATTCATTTTATTGCCTTTTATGAAATCTTTGACAAGTTCATTATTACAAAAACTAAAATAGGCAAAAGGCAAATATGGATCCAGAAAATAGCTGTATGCTAATCGAATCTGGTCCCATTCTCTTAAATATTTACATTACACATTCCACCATTTGGCGCTTAATGAAGTGATTAGTATTAAATTTTCTCAAAACTAGTCTTGTAACAACCGATGTTTTAATGATTTTATAAACTGATATCGTGATGTACTTATTTTATCTGTATTCGGTAAATTGTTAGATAACTTGGCACACATTTACGAAATTGCAAATTGACCTACAGAGGTATACATTCTAGGTAAAGATAGATTCGCACCAAGTTTGAATCTAGTGTCATAACAATGATCTGCCATTGCATAATAATCTTGAATACTTAAAAAATCAAAAATAAATATCTCAACACTAAATTTGTGACGTTTATAAACATTTAAAATTTCCAAGTTCTGGAATAACGGTGAGGAGGGCTCTTTGAATCCAGAAAAAATTATTGCCCGTAGATACATTTTGTAAGAGATATAAATAATATTCAATTATCATGAATATGTACCACCCAAGACTTCAAGACCGTACATTATATTAGGTAAAATGAAAGCATTGTATAGTAAAACAAGTACATTTCTTGGAACATAATTATCAATTTGAATAAAATCCCTACTTTTCTTCTTATACTTCTTATACATTTATTTATTTCTGCAATGGGTTCTTTCCAAGTTAAATTTTTATCAATTATCACTCCGACAAATGATGCTTCCAAGGCTTCATAAATGACAATGTTTTTGACAGATAAAACGTAAAATTCTTAAACCATCGCCCGCGGCAATGAATAATGATTGCAAATCAATGTTGACATCGTGTTGCAGCCAGTATCAGCTTAGATAAGAACCCACTTTTGCATATATTGTAAACTAACATAACAGACGAAATTACAACAAGATACTGTAGTTTCTACAGTCATGTTCCTTACGCGCAGAGTTCGTTTTGTACAGTATCGAGCTGTCGAAGGCCAACAGGGTACAGTGCTGGCGTCTCTTGAAGACATCAACTCAACAGTGCGTTTCGGTTTCAGTCCCAGTAGTACTTCAAATTTAGCCGCAAACGGACTCGAAAGTCATGTTGTAAAACACTGCTTTTTGAGACTGTTGCATTGAATGTTCGCATTGGAGCCAGTGCGGTCAGTTTCGTTTCGCCGATCATGCTGTGCTTAGTGTATGTTATATTGAAGGCGATCAGAGGTGGATCATTCAGCGGGCCTTGGTTGAGCCATCATAATACTCGGGTCAAACAGAAGTAGTCTACCGACAAAGTTAGGGTTCTGAACCTTTCGAACGTGGGGATTTTACTGATGAAATGGGCGATATTGTTGAGTTGCAGTGATCGCACACTTCCGGGTAGAAGCGAGCTCATGACATAGTGTAGGCATGGAGGGGAAACTTATGCTTAGGCTATTATCTTCGTGGGTAAGGTTACAGCGGAATGTAAAATGGTGGTGATATGGTCGTATTAAACATGATATTATAATATAAAACGAGCGTTCTTGGAAACCAGGATAGATTGTGTTTGGGCCATCGATGAAATACGAAACACACTTGTTCACAGAAAGTTGAACCTGGTGCACGATGTGACAGCGGCGAGACTAGGCAGCAACATTCAAAGATAGTTACGGTTGACTCAAGTAAGGTTCCCCTTGCAAGGACTCGACTTTGATATTGGTGATCAAATATTTGAGATAGCTGTGTTGCCGATTTTCGCGAAAAATACAAGACGGAGGTGGGCTTTGCACACTGTGCGGACAGCAGGCGGCAAAGTGCCTTCACAGCAATGACTGTATTGGCTAACGAGGAAGCCCACAAATAGCCTCACTTGGAGGCAGGGGAGGAAGGCAAATTGTTAAAATCTTGGTTTATTTTTTAGAACTGATTGTCCTCGTGAACCAGGTAGATCAACGTTTTTAAAATCCGACATTTTTCGAAAAGAATGCACATCAGAGAATTTAGGATACTTTTGGAAAACCTGATTCATCTCATAGTGCATACGACTTGTGGAAAGAAAACTGGTTTAGGTCGCGGAGTTGTCACCACTTATCAAGGTCGGAATTACTGTGCAGCGGGCTTGTTACCTGAACGCTTGCATTAGAAGAAATTTGCACAGAAAATACTGAACGCTTCTGTGTAGGAGAGATGCCTGGAAGGATGACAGGTATATTGAATGCAAGTCACATCTCTGCGGGTGAAAGGGCTGTTTTCACAAAAATAAAGAGAAAAATTATCCCCTATTTTGTGTTGCAGCTCGTATGGTCCGTGTACCCAAATCCTCCAAATCGCTCGTACATAGGCCACCATTGGCAGTAATTAGTGCTTTGACACAAACCATGGAGCTCTTTTGGTAGCTCCATGCACAAACCAAACGGCCCTTTTCAGGGCCACCATAGTTCTCAAAAACAGAACTGCCGTAAACAGTACACAGGCTTATGGGCCTATATTTACTCACACATACCTTGTACCTCATGCACATTGTCAAAAGCACAGTCTCATAAAAGTGTGAAAAAAGAAAAACTTTCGTAACTAAATCGCGGCAGAGTGCATTCGCCCGGCTTCAGGTTTGTATCGATTGAATGTTGTTTATTTGAGGATTTTGTTGCATTGTATATATCGTAGGTGATCCGGTGTACACAGCAAATGTTTGATCATTAGCACCTTCTGCGCGTCACTTTGTGATTGACAACATTTTGAAATGGTCAACGGCTATGTTGTCGACGCCACTGACCGTGTACAGAAACAAACTTTTATCAATAACTCACTTGAAACTCTAAAATAGATAGTATTCAGCTCACAACGCTATGACCAAAGTATTCACGAAAGGTAATATGGTGGCACAGAGCTGTGGGTCTCCCCTCAAACCATAATGCTGGAGTTTCGATAATAGCACATTGTGATCAATAGTATCCAATGCCTTCGTAAAATCAATAAAAATACCAATGGTTGAATTTCCTTGATCAATTTGCTTTATTGAATTATTCATAAGATTGAGGAGGGATAATTTTGCACTTCGTCTCTCACGAAAGCCGTATTGGTGTTTGAAAAGCAGGCTATGCTTGTCCAAGAACTTCATAATCTGCTTATTTACAATTTTCTAGAGAATTATACTTACTAGGGGTAAGACAGAAATCGGATGATAATTTCCACGTTCGTCTTTTGAACCCTTTTTATAAATTGGGACGACTTTAGCAATTTTCAGTGCATCGGGAAACTGGCAATTTTGAAACGACAGATAAAAGATGTAAGAAAGGGGTGTTGCGATTTACATCGCAGCAATAACCAGGAGTTTTGCAGGCATGTTATCATAACCAGTTGCCTTCTTCAAGTCAAGACTCATCAATAAGTTGTACGCTTCCTGTTCCGTTGTCGGATACAGAAAGAAAGAATGAATTGACTGTTCTGGTAAAACCTCTACAAAAGAGGAACGATGCGTTACAATCTTACTGGCGAAGTTTGAGCCAACATTTGTGAAATAACTATTAAAGCCATTTACAATCTCTTGTGGTGTACTAATACATTTGTGGTATGCCATCTGTAGTCATCGTGTGATGATCTGGCAAACACTGCCCTTTCTTTCCCTTATGAAATAGTTTGTTAATAACATTCCAGGTCATCATTGAATTTTGACATTTTTCCGTATAGAGTGACATATAGTAGTTTCTTTTTGCAGCCCGTAGTAAAGAAGTGAGTACATTTCTGTATCGTTCGTACTTTACAAAATAGTTGGTTCATGATTTGATTTAACCACCTTGGTAAATAAAACATGCTTTTTATCAATTGACTTTTTGATTGATTTTGTAATCTAGGGCTTGCGCTTGATTACATTTTTCAATGATCGTGCCAATGATGGTGCATGCCTATTACAAGAATTACTAAAAATTGCAAGAAAATTGCTATATGCGTCATTTACATCTGGACAATCATACACACTATCCCAAAATTGCTGAGAGAGATCAAATCTAAAATGAAAAAATCCCCTGCATTTTTAACATCTTTAAGAAAATCAATATTGAAATCTCCAAGAAGAATAAATTTCTGCTTATCTGATTAAATATGATTGAGAATTCGTAATAAACTGTTTTGAAACTCTGATAAATTAGTATCTGTTTTTTATACAAGATTCCTACAATAAACTTTGCTTTCTGTCAATGACTTCAAACCAGATTGACTCAGAGTGGTCAACACTATGCGTCAACACTTTACATTTGACAGATTTATGGATATAAGCGGCAACGCCACCTCCCCTTCCAATGTCTGGACGTTACGCCGCCATATAATAAGAGTCAAGGCTAAACAAATCACTGCTATCAATGTTCTAATTTTCTGTGATTCCAATAATTTTAAACTCTGTGTGTAACTCGTCTTTAAATAGTCACTGAAAATCTTTAAAATGTTTGTTCAAGGATCGAACATTTAAGTGAGAGACGGTGAATGCATTTGAAAAAATACAATTTGTAAGTGTTATTGAAATCTGTGGGGTAATAGCATTACTAGCAAAATTGATATCAAATAAATTCTCCGTATTTGGAAATAAATTCATGAAATGAAAAGACAATTAGATTGAAAACACTATAAAATAACCATTACACCATTTTCATTAGATCGTCATCATTGTATATCGTAATTGTCCTGGTTATAGTTTGATGTCTTAAGTTTTTCGTTTACCAATCCCAGACATTTCCGTTTCAACGTCTTAAGATTTTCATTTATAGCGTTTCGGGCGGTAAAGCCTACCTTGTCCGTGGTGGCATTCTTGATTTTCTTCCTCTCTGTGTATATCTGGTCGCGTTTCTTTCTGTTAGTAAACCTAACGATGATTGGCCGTGGTCTTGTCCTAGTAGATGCACCCCTTTCACTTGCCTGTAGCTTTCCAATCCTGTGCGATACTTGTATGTCATCGGCTGTAATGTCCGACGGTCCCCGTCGATTTTCTTTAGTACTAATATAATACTGCAATTTCTTCCGTATTTTAGGTTGGAGTTTCTGGAATAAATTCTCTCTTCTGGTGTATTGGTTCTTTTCCTCTTGCGTTTTTTTCCACTTCAGTCATCCTTTTCTCCAATTTCTTATTTGCTTGCTTAAGCTGTCTGTTTTCCCCTTCCAGAGATTTGATAGAGCATTTCATGTCTTCAACCAGGGAGTTGAAGAATTCCAATGACGAGGACATCGCATTCTGTGCAGTTTTAATTTCCTCGATAGCCTTTAGTACAACTGGCAGACACGACAGCAGTGAATACATTTCCTTCTTTTGCTCTAAAATCATTGCTAATGAGGTTGGCTGAGATTTCTCATCGGGTTGTTGTGCGTTTTGGTGCTAACTTGAGTCGCTGTCTTTTGTCGTCGGAAAACGTTTCCCATTGGAGGCCCGGCAGAAGAAGAGATCACCCTGAGGAAGCTCACATTTCTGGTCTTTCCACAGTCGTGGATAAATTTTTTGTCGAAGAACAAAATTTAAGAATATTCTAATTTTTAGTTTTTGTTGGTTGGCATACTGTTTATTATCTCTGCATCAGTTGTTGTCATTATTCACGTCAAACTGACACTGAATTTTTCAAAATGAGATAAGCTGAACTCACGGTTTCGGTCGATTCCGATTTTGTCCATCGCAGATAAACTATTGCTGGACAATTAAACTTGTTTGTATGGCGATAAACCTGATGGAGTACGTGGTAAAAATAAGAATATTGATAATTAGAGATTAGACTTGAAATAAACCTTATAACGATATTATTTGATACTCGTCATGTAAATTTGGTTAAATTTGGTCCTTTCAGCCATTCAAGTTATATACTACAGCTGCGTATCCAAAACGTATGTACTAACCAAATATTCAGGGTTCGCTGGTTTTCTACAGCAGGCAGTGAAGCTGCGGGCGATACAAGTGTGGGACAACTTTTGTCGGTATATTATTTGATCAGCTTTCCAATTAATGAAATGTATTCACCTGGGTAATTTTCGTCGCTTAAGTAATTCGGAGTGTCCATTCGGCTGCTATGTATACGTCGTAACACGTATACAATCGAGGCAAAGTTAGTCTGCATGAAGAGCGATCGGCCAAAAATGACAAATTTCCATTGAACAATTGCCCCATTAATTTTGCAGTTGGTTGACAATTATGCATTTTGTTGGCTAGTCAGCGCCATTTTGAAAAGCACTTAAATTTCTAATCGTGAACAAAACTTGGTGTCAAGATGTCACCCACGTCAGCTTGTCTTTCGGTTGATTTGTAGTACAAAATATGAACTGTAGTAGTATCAATGCGGGTTTGTTGGTACTACGAGCAAGGACAAGGATTTATTAGATGACGGAGCTATTGCATCGTCTATACAACTAACCACAATCCTACGAGAAAAGCGCTGCCTTTTTGTGTCGAATTGTACTAAACCAATAGCAACATAACAAGTTCCCACCAAAGGACACAATAAAACATTGTTTCAGTTAATTTGATGTTAAACACCCACGGGACGACTGCTTTGTTGTTGTCGTCTCTTCTCATTGGATATCGCCCGAATGTGTTGATTTAATTTTGTATACGTCATCAACGGATGTTGTGTCATATTTTGGGGTACTTATCATTAATGGTGAAGTAAACGTTATGATAACTCGGCGCCGAGTGGCTATATCAGCTGATGAGTAAACGCCTTGCAATTGGTTGGTGACGTAACTGACGGCTCTCGAATCTATGCTCAGGTTTGGAGAAGCAGGCATTCCATGCGTTGACGGTTGTACTTCTGCCGTTATTCCACTGCACTTGTATTCCTTACTTGCAATAATGAAGTCATCAATTGCCATATCACCGAGGAAGTCTGAACCGATTACGCCTCCCAAAATGACCTAAGAGAATAATTTAGTCTCATCGTCACTTTGAATACATTTTACAGATACTTTTACTTCAGGACTCTAAATTCAGATCCAATCGACATGTGACCCTACCACATTAAAAACCCCCTCTTCTGTCATAGTGGTTTACAGAATATGACATAATAACGTATTCAAAATGTACGTTTATATGCAACAGTTGTACTCTCTAGCTTCCCTGTCAACGTCACAATTTGTTATCGTTCCCATTTGCGTATGAATGTTCGCATGACTGAAAATACATATCATGTTCCTTATTAGACCGCAACTCATCCGACATGAGTTTGTCACGTAAGCAGTTAACACAAACTTTAACCAGTGGTTTCCGTATGTGAACATCGGTGTGCCCTCTTTACTCCATATCAGTTCTTCCACCTCACCCTTTACGTCACGAATATAAACATTCATCCGACCTGATTAAATGACAGAAATAAATTACCTCCATTGTGGTCAGTTTTGCAGAATAAATTTAGATACCTTCGTGGATTGACAATGATATAGCAAACAATCTTTAGCCTTGCAAAGACTAGTGCTTGACTGAAGAGAAACGCGTACGGAAATTAAAAGACGTAATTTATTTTGACCTGAAATTACGTTCGTTTACTTTAATAGGCATGGCGCCTGGGCTTGAAAACGTCCTGGTATCATATACAATCTGTAAGCGGAATTGTAGAGTTTAGGATACACTGACACGTTTCAGATATTATGACACACGGATTAGCGACATATTGTTCACATGATTTCATATCAGCCACACCCTCTCCATCACAAGAAACCTCTGGTAACACATATGTTGCCATTACCAATGTCTCATTAGCGTGAAGAAAGGTTTATCTGTGGACAAACGCTAGAATATGAATGGATCGCTCGAAATTACAAGTTTGTTTACAGGTATACGTAGTCTTCACTGGAGTTCATGAATATCATTTGTTGTCCAAAAACCCAAAAGACCTTTTCGACCTGAAATTTTAACTCTGAATAGCGAATTGAATGTGCATATGGAAGAACTTAATAATGATTTCGTGATGAAACGTAGAGTCGCCACTGAGTGAATGGATTTAAATTTTAAAGGGGTTGTAGTATGTAAAAGTGAATATCAACAACGAATCAATGTGGTTGGTCGCCTGTGTGGAATATATATGTAATCTGCCATGTGGTATCGGAGATATACTCGTCTAATGTCGTTTTACAATTTTTTCTCAAATGTCAAAGTCAAGATGTAAAGGTTAGACTACGTTTTCTGCTTTGTAGAGTCATAAAACTGCCGGTTATAATCTAGATTTTCAGGAGAGACAAGAAAGCTCACATCCCGCTTAAATATCGTACTTGTTTACTGGAATGTGCAGCAAATGTTTCTCTACCCTTACTTGGCGTAGAGTAGCTGTTATACAGCAAAACTAACCCATAGCAGTTAAATGCATGTGGTTATAGAACGTCAATCTTAAATATTATCCAATGCCTTCGTAAAATCAATAAAAATACGCATTACTACTACTGCAGTTCAAATTTTGTACTACAAACCAACCGAAAGACAAGCGGACGTGGGTGAAATCTTGACACCCAAGTTTTCTTCACGATTAGAAATTTAAGTACTTTTTAAAATGGCCCTGACAAGCCAACAAAAGGCATAATTGTCAACCAACTGCAAAATTAATGGGGCAATTGTTCAATGGAAATTTGTCATTTGTGGCCGATCGCTCTTCATGCAGACTAACTTTGCCTCGATTGTATACGTGTTACGACGTATAAATAGCAGCCGAATGGACACTCCGAATTACTTAAGCGATGAAAATTACTCAGGTGAATACATTTCATTAATTGGAAAGCTGATCAAATAATAAACCGACAAACGTTTTCCCACACTTGTGTCGCCCGCAGCTACACTGCCTGCTGTAAAAAACCAGCGAACCATGAATATTGGTTTAGTAAATACGTTTTTGGATACGCAGATGCAGTATGTTAATTGAGTCGCTGAAAGGACCAAATTTAACCAAATTTACATGACGAGTATCAAATAATATCGTTATAAGCTTTATTTCAAGTCTAATCTCTAATTAACAATATTCTTATTTTTACCATGTACTCAGTCAGGTTTATCGCCATACAAACAAGTTTAATTGTCCAGCAACAGTTTATCTGCTATGGACAAAATCGGAATCGACCGAAACCGTGAGTTCAGCTTATCTCATTTTGAAAAATTCAGTGTCAGCTTGACGTGAATAATGACAACAACTGACGCAGAAATAATAAACAGTATGCCGACCTACAAAAACTAAAAATTTATGAAGTGAATGTGACTAGATAAATGAAAGGAAAAAAATACTGATTTAGGATGACTTGAAACCAATTCGCAACAAATTATAAAAATGAAAATACAAAAGATAAATAAAGTATAAGTGTCTTATTGTCTCCAGTTCAAAGTTCAACTTGAAGTCAGGCCAACATGATATGGACTGAATTATGATCCATGAAGATTGGCAGAATCCAGAAAATTAGCATAAGACATGGCACTTGACTCATTGATTGCCTTATTGTGGTGCAGTTTGAAGAGTAATTTTGCATTATCAAACTTAAGTATCAAGAAATCAAATTAGGAGAAACCGCCAAAGTCCAGAGTTTTTCTTCTGAAAGCACTGTTGTATCTGTGTCAACGGAATCTTGGGGGATTTTTCATCATTAAGATATTGCTGCTGCAAGTCTTACATGCTTACAGGCAATGTATTCTTATTATGGTGTTAAATATTATCGTTACTATAAAAAGAATGATTACTCTGACGGACAGATTTCAGTGTTCTTCTAATATTAAAACGCATTTTGTATTATATTTCTCCTCTCGATTGTGTCCAGTTACTAAATATCTGCTATGAACAAATTAAAACAGAATCAAGTGAAACCGTGGGTTATCATTGTGAAAATTTCAGCTACATTTTAGCAGAATTTGAAATGTGATATGTATGAAAATGCATTGCGTGAATATGCAAATACCTTCCTTTGGCAAAATTTTCGGTGTTTCGGCAGAAAGTAGCGTTTTCGTAATTTAACCGGTGGATTTTCAGTTACATTGAGTTCTTATGGTTACTTTGTTTGTGAAAAAACCAACCCCCCGAAAAAAAACAACCGCCCCAAAAGCTGAGAAGTTTTCAGGACTTATATGCAGAAGTTTGCAGAATTTATTTTTCACTTTTAACAACCTCCAATGATCTCATAGTTGATACCTTATAAGGTTTATATAAAACAATTGACTAAATTCTATTGGGTCCCTATTCATTTGAAGGCGTAAAATGCACCCAATGACATCGACCAGGCGTGAGTGGGTTGGTCCAGATCTTAAATACCAGGCATTTCAATGCGATGCATTATTCACTACATATCCTCTAGAGATGAGTCATGTAGAATTTCTTTGACAATATAATTATCTTTGTAACGAAGGGGAGTACCACCGATTAAGTTTGGTTTATAGCACCAAGAGGAATTTCAAGCCATCAAGAGGTAAGTTGTGATACCACTTAAATTCCCAATAACTCTACCTTTGTTGCAGCGTTAGAACTTCAAATGTAGCTTCCTTTTTAGACCAGCAGTTATAGTAGCACACTTAAACTCAGTACGTTAGTGGTAAGACTACCCAAATGCCTGGCCTTTATGTAAGAAATGATTTTTTTTCTCAAAAAACACCTTTGCAATAGATATTAATTTACAGCAAAGCCATATAATAATTCATTTTTCGTTTATGCATAAAATGGCCCGTTGTAAATGTATAATTTAATACTAGTGTGGCCATGATGCTTGCCGTAGGCCGAGGGGCATTGCGATATGTTTCTGCTATGGCACGGCCACGATGGGTGATTATCAGGTGTTGGCCCGGATAAAGACCAGATAATAAAGTATTTTATAACACGCCACATGTTCATTCTAATTCATCTAATAGCTGTTCATGTGTTTTGATAGTATGCACCAGAACAATCAATTGTGACAAGTTTACTTGGCGATATCTGCACTGCGTTAAACAGTAGTAACAAATTATTCGCAAAAATGTCCTAGCATACCCAGGAATATCCTTGGTTGCACTTTAATCTTTGCCGTCGATAGGCTGTATTTGCTGCAATACATGAGGTGGATCAGTATTTATTTATGC